>NW_028277993.1:0-116041 GCF_059751315.1 Micrasema longulum
TCTCACTTCTGAAGATCAATCACCTGAAAAGTAAACGAGGCATCCATAATATTAAATACGGTTTTTAGCTGAACATATTTCAATACTTTTAATCGTCCGACATCACTTCTTTATCTTTGTCTGGTTTCTCTTATTATTTATATACACATATATTGTATTTCTGCACTAGGCACAATACATCAAAATAACATTAATTAATGAGAAATCATCGCTAGTTACTTGATTGTCTAATAAGTAACAGGACTTGCACGCCGTAAGCAAACAACGGAACAACTTAAAGAAATAGGTAGACACTCCATATCAGAGATATTTTGGGTAAAACAGCCGATAACGTCACGCCGTGTTTGATTTTTTTACTTCGTTCAAATGAATAATTATTTATTTGTTTGTCTGTTTAAGAGTAGATTTTCTTCGACATGTATTTTCCCTAATACAAAGGTCCGATAGATATCTCGGAGCCATTTCATTAAAGGATTTCAATACTGTCCAGCAAAGCTTATATTTTATTCTCACTGGGCTTTAACCAGTGCAAATCTCGAAGATGTTGTGAGTTGTGAGAATATTTTTTTACTCCCGAAATCATTATTCTCTTTCCGCACCTAATGGTGCATAGGGCACTGCATCGGTACACCAATCGCGGCGTATTTTGATATTTTTTGTTTCATGATCAGTCTTACGCTTCAGGGGTGAAATTATAAATTTTGTCTGTCCCCTTTAGAATGGTTAATTTGAAGAATTTATTTTTCCCAAAGTGCCGACACTTTGCTTCATATATGGCCACACTGATGATTAATCATCAAATGGCGTATAAAACTGCTACAAAAGCGGAAATAAAACTATTACGGTTTGGTCAATTCAAGTTAATTTAGTATTTTGGGTAATGCTTAACCTAATCTTAGAGGGAACTTTAGACAGTCTGAAAAATCGTGCCCCGTACGCGGCAACTGTCTTTAGACATTTTCGACTTTACAGGCTGATACTTTGATAATTACACGATAGATGGCTAAAAAGTTTGTATGGAAATATTCCCTGAACATCTGTTGATGAGTGACATCTCCGAATAATTCCTAGGATTATATTTGTTTATATTATAAAAGATTTAAATCGGAGCGGGCGAAAAAATGACCCAGCAGTTTTAAAATTCCCGCTTGGCAATGACCTCGCGTCGTAACTCGGGTGTCGTATTTTGTTATCTTTATAGAACTGTCATTGATAGTGTTATTGAATACCTTGTGTTACTGTTGACTGAAAAGATGTAAGAATTGTATTTGTAATAATAACGAATTTAAATAATAACTACTATATTAATTACATTAAAAACCTCTTTTCGTTTGTTTCGTATTTTGTTTTTCTAAAAGTATACATAATTTTAAAAAAAATAAAAATAATGAAAATAATCATAATATCTCAATATAACAAACCGATGTTAAAAGTGATGAGCAGATTTGTGAAGGACAGAGTTTAAAGTAAGCGAGAAGAGTATTTCATGTTGAAAACGATATTTGAAATATTGTTGTTTCCATATATGCCACGGAAAACTCCGATATTAACCGACGATAAATGAACTTTAATTATTTTATATGTAGAATCTTAAAATCACAAGTAAGAGTATTTTTATTTTAACAATAAAAACAAGATAAATATGAGTTTCGCTCCTCGCGCATTTTGAAATTTGAACCGTGCGATGTTAAAAAAATAAATAAATCAAAATTAGGGTATAATATTGGACGGATTTTGAACAAACAATATTTTTTTTTGTTGAATATAAGCAAATCCGTTCAATTTATAATCTTAGAACGTAAACACTAATAATTACTGTGCTTAAATGTCTCCGCGCTGTGTTCCATCGACACATTCATAAACATGACTGAGTACCTATAGTATAATGCTAGCGCTCTGTTCACAAATCGGTTTGAACACTTTTATTTGAATGATTATTGTGAGTGATTATTTTTTGTGTACACATAAAAACTTATTTGATTATTGAAGTTCAAGTATTTGGGAAGATAACTAAACGATAAATTATACTGATAAATGCCTTTGTGTCTCAAAACTAGACGGATTAAAAATCTCATCCGTGATTTTTAGCGCTTGAAAATATGGCGCCGTGTACAGGTGTCGAAAAACGTAATCTATGCTTACCGGTGAAAGAGTTAAGGTCGCAGTAATGTTTTAAATGAAAATTATCATGTTTGATTTCACGTGTTTGTATTTTTTGACGTTTACTCATCAGTGTGGCCATTATGTGAAGCGTGGTGTCGTCATATTAAAAAAAATAAAATCTTCAAATTCGTTACTCTCTAGGGGGTGGGAAGCTCCAGAATCCCTTGGTACCAGTCCAGGAACTATGAAATATTCTAGTGTAAAAACACCCCTTTAAATCAATATTTCATCTCAATGTCGGGAATCGAACCCGAGACCTCTTGCATGGTAGGCAATTGCGCCGACCATTACTAGGCAAACTTAAAAAATCATTTAGTAGCTCGGTAACATTAATACAGTTTAATATTATTCTAAGGCTTATTAATAGAAAGCCGGGTAAAAAAATTAAACTACCTGGCAATACTAACAAAATATCAATCTTGTTTTATTTCGCAATCTGACAGACGGTAAAATAATTGAATTCTTAAATAATATTATTTGGGAATTCGCCACTTACACACGAAATATGATCCACCCTATTCCCATTTAATCCCAGCAGTATTTTGACACATAAAAACGACGCAACACGGCGTAATTTAAATTAAATCGGCAGTTGCGTACTAAGTGACGCCTACAGAGTAACTAATGCCCAAAACGTAAAACTACTCATTTATAAGTGGTAAAGTCTGCTTCAGTTGGATGCGCGTACGCAGTTTCTGGACGATTTTAATTCTATAGCTGTAACATTGTTTGATCAATAGCTTTATTCGTGAATAAAAGAAGGCCAATAAACGGTTATGGTTGCCCATAGATAACAAAAGCCTTAACATATTAAGGCTTTTGTCATCCGACATAGTCAGCATTTACCAAACGTAAAAGAAAAGCCCTTTCCTAAAAAAACATTAGTCTTACTTATGACAAAATTACTTTTCAAATGTACACGTATTTCATTGAACTGCAAACATAATTGAGGTTATGTTTGAAGAGTGGCACCAATGCTTCTTTACGAATTGTATGTATGTTACATATCTTTAGGAACTTCCAAATTAACTAATAAACTCACGTTTTACACGGACAAAACCTCAGGAACGCGGATTACAGCACGTAATGGTTGATCCGATGTATGACACACGCGACGCGGCCATTTCGAGGAGGCACATAGACAATATCACAGATGATATTGCGACGACACAGACGGTCATAGACATAAATAAACTTTACAGTAGGTACTTATCCGGAATAAAACATGACTACAATACTTACATTACTTTGCAAAGTATAGGACGAGTTACTGGAATGCGGGTTTAGTATGACACATATTTTATTAGGATAAATAAAGGTAAGTATAATATCCTAATTTACAAATTACAAACATTCATATATAACTTACAAAAAAAAAAATACTCTGTACTTCTTTTGGCCCTCAACCAAGGTTTGAAGTTTATCACTGTTTGAATATTTTGTTAATTATCTATATTGATAAAATATTATTTTGTTAGTAAAGATCTTTAATCACATTACAAATTCGAACACGTTTTCAAACTACCGAAATGCAAAAAGTTTACTTTCCGCCAAACTGATTCTGTTGTGCGCCTGGCTTATATTAACAAAAACAATGGCTCACGAAAACAAGGATACCCATTTATTCCAAAACAAAGCGTGACTCACGCCCTTAGATGCTTATTTAATAAAGTTTAATGCACATTGTAAAATTTAATCGGACTATTTTCTGTAGAAGCTATAAGTATATTTAATGATAACTTAGCGTCAAACAGCACGCCGAGATCCCTGGTTCAACGGACCGCCTCACGCGTCTATCCTGGCATACATTTCTCGCTTCTGCCACATTCATACATCATGTCATTCATGCTCTTCGGTTCTGCCTGCTTTTGACATGACCAGACATAAGATTTTAGTTTATCCGATCATGCCACATTTTCCTCGGTCGTCCTCGTCTCACATTACCGTTAGTTTTCACCATATATGCTTGTTTTACCATTCTTTCATCATACATTTGTTCTACATGACTGAACCATCGCAGAGACCCTTTCTTAATCTTTTTGATTATACCTGACTCAGATTTACACTCTCGCTTGATTCCATCATTCGTAACCCTGTCGTACATTGATTTCCCACAAATTTGTCTAAAAGATTGCATTTTGACCGCGTTCACTTGACTTTCATTTTTCCTCTGCCAGTTCCATGTTTCACTTCCATAAACAAGTAAAATTTACTCTCCTTTCAACATCTTTTTCTATTCTTCCATCTTGTTAAAGTACTTGTAGTGAAATCATTTGTTAATATTAAATGGTTGGTATGACTTACCACAGTTTCGTTGCAAGGTAATGTGAAATTAAATGAAAGATTTACTTACATTGATTTAATAGATAATCTGATGAATATAAGATATACAAAAATGTGATTAAATTAAGTACAACACTGAATGAATTAACCGTGACATAAATTTACATGATGTGGGTATTTGTAGAATTTAGAGAGAGGGAGAGAGAGAGCAAAAGCAAACTATATGTATGAATTAAGATATTTTATTTTGTAATGTACATATATATGAATAAATAAATGATGAAATGATGAATCTAAACCGAAGCAGACTGGGGACACGCGGATTCTGGCGAGTTTCGATCGTGCCGATGTCGTGCAGTTCCGGTGTGTCTTGCGCAGTGATGTTAGTGGTAAAAATACGGCAAAAGTGCGTGCCCATAAACTGAAAATAAATTTTCAATATTGTCGGCGAAAAATCCAATTAGGTAACTTAAACACTTACATAGCTATCATAAACATAATCTAATCCCAACGCCTGGCGGTATTTATCCTTTACGTTAGCCGAACATTTGGATTTTATTACTTAAGTTCTTATTTCGAGAATGATGTTTTTAACAATTGAAAATTTTTGTGTAATTTTTGACAATATTTTTGCATGATATATTAATACACTCGTTCTATACACATTATAAATTACTTGAAATACATACATATTTAAAGTAATTATAAAATAACAAAACACTTTGATCAATGAAATTATAACTATTCTCACCCAATCTCCTGAAGTTGATTTGCTCTTTTTGATAAGAATATGTTGGTCACTTTATTTTTAAAGTTACGCAAAGATAAACTTAATATATCAAAATATGATGCATATTCATTCCCGGTATTCTGTAATCTAACAATAGGTGAGTTATATTGAGCTACCGTTCGACAATTTTGACGATAAAATAATAAAGCTGATTTGATATTCTTGTTTAAAACAATGAAATCAATAATTGACAGCCCGGCTTTACTTGAACTAATTCAAATTCAAATATCTGGTAGGTGCACTAGAAGTAGAGAATTATTTTATTGTAACAATTCTCGTACCAACTTCGAAATGCGTTCACCTTTATTCAGAATACATAGGCATAGAAATAAGTTCGAAAAAATATTTGATATTTTCAATACAAACTCTGTTAATGCATTAAAATTTAATCTCACTCATTATTTTTTAGAAATGGAATGAATTTATATGAAAATTTATTATTAAATTTAACTTTGTTTTCTTGGATAAGTATTTTTGTTTATTTCTTTATATATAAATTATACATTTGTGGACTTATTGCCAAATTCCAACTTCTTCCAAATAACTGATAAAATAAAGTTGTTATTAAGATTATTTAAGCTTTCATATTGATCCAAAAAATGTATTATTTATAAAGTATTATTGTAGCATTATTTTTCTTTTTCATCATTACCTAGCTAAATACTTGCCACTTTATGTTTATATTAAATTATTCTCAGTTTTACTTTGTTTTATATTTATATTTAGAACATAAGATTTTCTCTCATTAATTGTTATCTTTTATTTGTCATCTTAGATATGTTAGGTTTCTTTTTTACTTTTTTGCAGTTTTTTTTAAAATAAAGTTTAGTTTTAATTATGCAGTTGAATTATATAGTTATATTGCATAATAAATTGTTCACTGCTGTGATTATTTCTGTTAAACTTTTTATTGTAAAAGGTTCTTTGAACCGTTGATATATAAATAAATAAATAAATATTGTAGATGTTCTGCCTAACCGAGGTGGTACATAGAATGAAACCAACTTCAGTAGATTGGGGATATCAAACATTGGTTTTAATATTTTATATAAGTCGTAAGATTAGTCGAAATTTTTTGTTTTTGCAATTTAGTTAATTTTAGAGTCTAGAATTTTGATATAATTTAATTGATTACTAGGAAAACCCATCTTAAAATTAATATATCTAAGAAACTTATTCTGAATTCTCTCAATAGACTCTGAGAAAGTGATTTGATAAGGTGACCATATTGGAGAATTATAGTCCAGTTGGCTTCTAACTGGAGATGTGTAGAGATATTTTGATGTATTTATATTATTAAAATCTTTTCCGGTTCTATGTACAAATCCTAATGATTTTAAAGCTTTGTTAGATATTTTAATGATGTGCTCTTTAAATAATAATTTCAAATCGAACAAAACACCCAGATAGCTCACGGTAGAAACATCACTAAGTTTAATTTGATTTAACAAATAATAAAATAGAATAGGATTTTTTATTTTATAGAACCTCATAGCTTGACATTTGCTTATATAGAGTTGCAATTTATTTTCTTGGCACCAGATGTTTAATTTGGACAAATTATGGGACAAAATGTTACAATTGCTAATTTTTTCTTCTTTTTATGTACTTTTTATTCCATTCTCATTATATTTTATTTTTTTCTCCTCTCCTTCTGTCATCATAATAAATAAATGTGAAATCTGTAATTAGTCATGCTTTTAAAAAATGTTTTCTTGTCCTTTGGTTTGTTTAAAAAGATCCTATGATTCCCATAATAGAAAAATAAATATTACGTTGCCTTTCTAATCCAGAATATGTTTATGTGAGATAGCATCTTCCGTCCGGCCGGCGTTACCTAGTTCCTACCCACCTCTCGGTTCAGCCGGATGAATCTCACCCACGTGATAAAGGTTTAAGCTCTTTCATCTCACAAAAGTTAACAGTGAGGAAATTTGGAAGTTTAAACATGGGCAGAATGGTGAATATTACACAGCTGGTCGTAAGCCAGCCAATGACAGGTCATTCAACAACAACAAACAACAAACCATCACGCCGTTTCACGCCACATCACTCTATCTTTGCCTACAGATCTCGCTTCCCTACATTAATACATCTTTTTATGCACGCGCGCTGATTATTCCTACTGTAACAGACGGTTAAAAATATATGTAATATATTTTTAAAAATAAATATAGTTAGGGCCCCCGGTATCTATCGGCTAAACGTTAGACTTGTAAGTCTAAATAATAAAAAAAATAAAGGATGAATATTCCACTTTCGTGTCTGGCTTTAGCGATACCGGGGTACTATGGAAAAAAATATGTTACTGGCCCTAAAAGGCATTTTGTATTGACGAGACTAAAGTCTGCCTTTAAAATGCCGGCACCTCCCCATGTGCACTCACTACCAGTAATTTCTGCATACGAGGTTTTAATCTCTGAGTGCATCTTAGATGCTTGAAAAAATTATATATTTTCAGAAGCCATTGAGTGTTTAATAGATTTTTGGCGTAAAAGTTCAGGGCATTCCAAACTGATTGCCTTATGGGCACCTTTGCAGTTAAGACACTTAATGTCACTTGGCGGTATTTCTCCCCCCACTCCCGGATTAGCCTAACTCCGGTTCGGACGCAGGTAGCGGGAGCCCGCAACAAGCCCTATATAATGTTTACATTTTTTATTAATAAATCAGTTCGCCTTGAGCCTTCACCTTAGTCACATCGTTTTATTTCGTCACTCCGCCCGACCTCCCGCTCTACTACTGGATCTACCCCTTGGACTTGACCATCTCTTCACCCCGGGACTACGAACTAGTATCTTCTACCGACCTACGCAGTGACACCAGACTTGAGAGGGATTTCAAGACATCATAACTTTCGGGATTACCTGTGACTTGTACAGTACACCCACTCTTGACATGTCCATCTTCAACTATTTGATGGAGTTGAGCGTGCCATGTCTTTCTCGGTCTTCCTCGTTTTCTGCATCCATCAACATTCGCATCGCATCCTTTTAGCCGTTCTTTCGCTGTCCATTCGATTTTGTTGATAATGCTTATCTCAGCCTTACATAATGTACGGATCTCAACTGTGCATCTATCGTACATAGTTTTACCACACATTCGACTGTGAGATCGCGTTTTCTGTTGTTTTCGGATGACTTAAAACTATTCTTAAAGGTGACAACTTCTGATGATTTTCGTCTTCTCCAAGCGGATATTTCTAATATACCTGAATTAGAAGGCGAAACAAACTTAGGTTTAATGTTTCCAAGTGTTCGGTCACGTCCTTCACTAGGGCCCAAAAAACAGAACCTAATACGAACATCGAATGTTAAGGATCTGGGCGTTAGATTTGTGAGTACCCTGACATTTCATGAATGCATAGAGACAATCAGTGGTAATGCATTGAATATGATAGGATTTGTTCTGCGTACTACCAGGGTTTTCGAAAATACCCACATACTGAGAACTCTTTACAACTCTTCGGTGCGAAGTAGACTCGAGAATGGCTCGATGATTCGGGGGCCACGTGAACTGAAGTACTCTCTTATGATTGAGAAAATCCAAGAGAAGTTTCTGAGATATCTCTACATGAGAGAGTGCGGGTATTATCCTCGGCTCTACCCGACCGAGTTTCTCCAGGGTATGCTCGGCTACAACAGTTTAGAGACTAGAAGGAATGTGTATTTGACTACACATTTTTATCGATTGTTGCGTGGTATGATCGATAATTTTGAGATTATGATGAGCATTGGTTTGTGATAATTACCTAAGGCAGCGTCAGCATAGTTTGTTTCATATTCCAATATACAGGACCAACCTGCATATGGTTATGCCTGTTGAAAGGGCTACCGCTATACTTACCAACATCGCTCTGGATATTAATCTGTTCCATGTATTCGAAGGGTTTTCCGGAGCAGGATTCTCCTACTACTTTGACATGAATCTCTTTCATGTATTTTTTTCTTTTTTATAATATGTACGTATTGAATATATGTTTGTGATGTATTTGTTATATTTCAATAAATGAATTTAATTGAATTTTGGAAGCATTCAGCCTACTTTCATCTCTGTTTTTCCAAGTCCATACTTCGCTCCCATACATCTACATACAATAATCATACATACATCTACATACATACAAGCGACAACACCTTTTAGACCGATCTCCGATTTCAATCATAGGTTGTGATCTTGCCCCTAGTATAAATGTTAAACTACTGGGTGTTCATTTAGATTCAGATCTTTCTCTTCATTCTCAGGTCAATAAAACGGTAAGTGCTGGTTTCTTCCATCTCCGACAGATCAAATCCGTGCGGAGAAATATTCCTACAGATGCAACTAAAGCTCTTGTAAATGCTTATGTCGTTTCGCTTCTAGATTACTGTAATGGACTTTACGCAAATCTCCCAAAATATCAAACTTATAAACTTCAATCTGTTTCCAATGCAGCGGCGAGGCTTATTACAGGAGTAAAAAAATATTCTCACATCTCACAACACCTTCGAGATTTGCACTGGTTAACAAGCCCAGAGAGAATAAAATACAAGCTTTGCTGGACAGTATTCAAATCTCTTCATGAAATGGCTCCAAAATACCTATCGGACCTCTGTATTAGAGAAAATTTATATCATAAAAAATCTACTCTTAGGTCAGCATTTGATTCAGGAAGAAGAAAACTTGTTGAAATCCGGCGCTCCCCAAACACTAGATTTGGAGATCATGCTTTTGCCGCCACCGGCCCCTCTGCCTGGAACCAATTGCCTTCAAACTTACGGATCATCGACAGTCCCAGTCAGTTCAGATCCCAACTAAAATCCCACTTCTTTAGACTATCATACCCTCAATTCTAAATCTGGAAATATAATATATCACTCTAGTTTAGTTAGAATGTAAGTTTAGGTATACAATTGTAAAGCGCCCTTGAGGTGATTTTTTACAAAAATGGCGCTATATAAATCAGCCAACTATTATTATATTATTAATAAGAGAAACTGCAATTCTTGGTAACAAAGGTCTATGATGTACACGAGGGAAGCGATTTGCTAATGAATGTCGATAAGATGGTTTTTGAAAGAAACGAAAGTATAACTAATTGTGAAATCACTGTGAATGGGGTTATACTTAAAACAGGTAGAGGAATTTGTGTATCTGGGAAGTATATTTACTAGGGGTGGAATGACTGAGAAATATATTGAAAGGAGGGTGAGTGCCGAGAACAGAGTGAACGGTCGAATTGGCAAATAAATGTTTATCGCAAGTGGCAAAATTAGCAGTTCACAATGGAGTCCTGCTTCCGACCCCGATGACAGGTCATATTTCTATACTTCCTTCCCTCTCCGCTGCAACAAATTTAGTTCTAAATAACTCCCTAGGTAAGAACTCCAGCCAGTCTGCAAACATTTGGAGACACTCAAAACATTGTTACGCTATTATTGTTCAAATTTGCTATTTCTGTGCGTAAAGTGTAAAAATAAAATGTTTATAAAAAGGGAAAAGGTGAAAAAAACACAGAAATGATTTGTAAAGAACTAATTTAATCGATGAAACTTATATAAAGTAATTGTAAATACTTTAGACATGTGTATAAACTAAGCATTAAACAATTATAATCCAAATACACAGAAAGAGATCAGTTTGTATGTTCCCAATAATCATACTAGAGCGAGATCTCGTGCACTGTTTTACACACCCAGAAGCACGCACACTAATGCAAGTCAGAATTCACCCATAATAGGGCTATTCGATTGCTGAACATGGTTTCTGCGGATAATACGGATCTATTTTTCCGTACATATCGGCAGTTCAGCCAGCAGCTATCTGCTTTCTATTCACTAACTTATATTTAGAGTCTGCATTACGTGATGGGTTAAATAACCCGTAAAGTAATGCAGACTACATTTGTCGAATAAATAAATGTCAAACAGTATTATAATTATTATTATACTAATTTTAAGGGAGCAGCTTAACTCTTTCACCGCTAAGCATAGATTACGTTTGTCGACACCCGTACGCGGCGGCATATTTTCAAGCGCCAAAAATCACGGATAAGATTTTTAATTAGTCGAGCTTTAAGAGACAAAGGCATTTATCCGTATAATTTATCATTTAGTTATCTTCCCAAATACTTGAACTTCAATAATCAAATAAGTTTTTATGTGTACACAAAGAAATTACATCAATAATCATTAAAATAAAAGTGTTCTAACCAATTTGTGAACAGAGCACTAGCATTATACTCACTCATGTTCATGAATGTGTTGATGGAACACAGCGCGGAGACACTTAAGTACAGTAATTATTAGTGTTTAGGTTCTAAGATTATACATTGAACGCATTTGCTTATTAATATAGTTTTCTCCAAACTATCAGAGTTTCCCCTGGAAATATGCCCCCAAAGAACTGCAGGATTCTTGAATTCTCGAACATGGATGTAAGTCTTTCTCCTATGTCCAGTTCCTGGAGAAAAGATGCATTCGTATGTCTGGCCGTCCATGGAATCCACAGCATTCGCCGCCAACACCACATTTCGAAAGCTTCGATATTTTTTCTTTTCAGATTCCCCCAGTGTCCAACTCTCCACACCGTACATGAACACTGAGAAAACCAAGGCCTTCACCAGTATCTTTTTGGTGTTAATGGTTATACTGCGATTCTTCCAAAATGTATAGGTACACATACTTATTCGATTAAGTAATAATTTAAAAATAGCTTATTACTCAATTGTACAAGCTTTATTACAATATGGTATTGTTGGATGGGCTGGTGCATATGCCAATATATTAAACCCTTTTAAAATGGTATAAAAATAAATTATTAACATAATTTTAAAGAAACCCTGAACATTCGATGTAGAAATTCTCCATAAATTATTTAAAGTTCATACAGTAGACACTATTTATAAGATAAACTCAATTAAAAAAGTTTAATAAGAAGAAAAAATAAAAGAATTTGAGATGAATAAGACACTCAGATACCAAATAATATTAAAAACCTAAATTTCACCAGAAATAAAGAAGGTTGGAAGATGGGGTAAGAGACATTGCAGCAATTGGCCTGAATAACCGAGAGGTGCAGGGAGGAACGGAGACAGATTCTTGAGGGCCCACGGCGGGCTGCAGCGTCCCTGATGATGATTGAAACCCATTATAGTTTCCGCCAGTTTGTATCAACATGCGCATTTTTAAACCATCCTTGCATTTAGTAGTTTATTTACATTCTGAGCATGTGAGCGGTTTCTCTTCAGTATGTGTCAACAAATTAATGCTGTTTAAAATATTAATAAGTTAAGTTACTTAATTATATTCTGAGGATGCGAACGGTTTATCGCTTAAATATTAAAACATGTGCTTTTTCAAATAATCTCTCGGTTGAGCGATATATTTACATTCTGATCACGCGAACGGTTTCTCGCCAGTATGTATTAACATATGCTGTTTTAAATGATCATTCCTTTTAGTTATATATTTACATTCTGAGCATGCAAACGGTTTCTCGCATGAATGTTTCATCATGTGCCGTTTCAATCCATCTTTCCGTTGAGTTTTATATTTACATTCTGAGCACGCGAAAGGTTTCGCAGCAGCGTGTATTAACATATGCTGATTAAAATTATGTTTCCGTTGAGTTAAATAATTACATTCTGAGCATGCGAATGGGTTTTCGTTAGAATGTTTTAACATGTGCTGTTTTAAATAATATTTCCGTTGAGTTGTATATTTACATTCTGAGCATGCAAACGGTTTCTCGACTGAATGTATTATCATGTGTTGATTCAAATTGCCTTTATCTTGAGTTGTATATTTACATTCTGAACATGTAAACGGTTTCTCGCTTGTATGTTTTATCGCGTGCCGTTTCAAATGATCTTTCCGATGAGTTGTATATTTACATTCTGAGCACGCAAACGGTTTCTCGACCGCGTGTATTAACTTATGCTGATTAAAATTATCTTCCCGTTGAGTTTTATAATTACATTCTGAGCACGCGAACGGATTTTCGTTTGAATGTTTTAACATGTGCTGTTTCAAATGATATTTCCGTCGAGTTGTATATTTACATTCTGAGCATGAAAACGGTTTTTCATCCGCGTGTATAGAAAGGTGCCGTTTTAAACTATTCTCATGATGAGTTACATAATTACATTCTGAGCATGCAAACGGTTTCTCACCAGCGTGTATCAACATGTGCTGTTTTAAAAGTCCTGTCCGTCGAGTTGTATATTCGCATTCTGAGCATGCGAACGGTTTCTCGACTAAATGTATCATCATGTGCTGATTCAAATTACCTTTCCGTTTAGTTGTATATTTACAATCTGAACATGTAAACCGTTTCTTGTCAACGCTCGTCAACAGATGTACATTACGAGGTTCCTTCGACTTCCTCTTCTGTCCTGCTTCGTATTCACACTCGGGTAGTGGTTCTGCACTATGAGACGGTAGATTTATACTCTCCACAAATAATGCTGTCGACTTAGAGCCTGAAAAGATAAAATCATAATATAAACCAGGTGGGAAGCATTGGGCCACCGTTTAGCGGACACCAGGGACCTCGTAATAGACCCTGCCTAGGCATAAAGAGAAAGTTTATATATTGATTGAGCTAATTCACATTAACTATTAATTTCATCATTTATAAATACGTTCACCATTATAAATGGTGTTATTATATTTTGCATCACGAATAAAGTACATTGCAGATTTATCGGTTTCCCGTCATGTTATTAGTTAAAAATGAAGTATATTAAATTGAAATAGTGCGGTGTAGGCCAGCACTGAACTTAGTGCTGTTGGCAATGTGTAGATGTGGCGGGCACAGATGTTACTCGGTACTCGGCACTGTGGGTATAGGAAGTTTGTAGTACTCGCCCCTATCGGCTACTGACTACAATAGGAACTGCCCAACCACACACAATATTACTGACAACAATATTACATTTTATACTTGTATTTACAATTGATACTCCCTGAATGGTAAAGTGGAATGCAGTATTACTCACTAGATTCAACTTCAGTGTTGCGAGAGGATTCCAAACATTCTTGTTTTATATCAGTATAATCAATGTCGATTTTCATATTACTCTTTGAAGTATACTGTTGTTCAGTACTGGTCCCCGGTTCAGTCTTTACGGTAATAACACCCGCTTCCTCGCTTCTGTAGGGACATGGCGTCCCTTCCCCAGTATGGAGAAAATCTTTCTTTACTTCGTCAGTCCACGGTTCAGCCTTCACAGTAGCAACGCCAGGTTCTTCGCTTTTGTGGTGACATGGCGTCCCTTCATCAGTATGAAGAATATCTTCTTTTACATCGCCCGTCCACGGTTCAGCCTTTACAGTAGCAAGGCCTGTTTTCTCGCTTCTGTAAGTATCTGTCGGTCCTGCCTCAGTATGGGGAATATATACGTTTACATCGCCAGTCCACGGTTCAGCCTTCACAGTAGCAACACCTGGTTCCTCGCTTCTGTAGGGACGTGGCGTCCCTTCCCCGGCATGGAGAATGTCTCCTTTTACACCGCCAGACTCTGGTTCAGCCTTGACGCCCACTGCAGCAATCTGTTCCATAGTCGAATATAAACACCTCACCACTGAAGATCAATCATCTGAAAATGTAATTGCTCGAAATTAATAAAACGAAGGAGTGTTAAAGACACGAATGGCAAAATATATTATATAATAACTTATATTTTAACGTAAGTTATAAACTTTTAAATTAAAACATTTGGTTCACTTACACTATTTATTCTGATAATATTATGTCAACAATGTTTTATTTAGAGTAATTCGAGGGGACGGCCATGGTATTTCGGTTTGTATACTTTTTGTACCATAACAAAAAGAAACAAAAATAAAGTATATTTACAAATTTGAAAAAAGAGTTTTGTTACGTGGTTTGAGGTTTCGGGACAAATGAAGTAAAGCAAACTTAACTCAAAAGACAGTAGTAAATAATTTCTTTGCGCGCGGTGAAGCAACATCGGGTTCATCATCATTATTCCCTTTGCGCACCTAATGGTGCATAGGGCACTGAATTGATTCATCAATCATAGGGTATATCGATAAGAAAAATGTTACACGAAGGTAAGATGATCAGTCATACGCTTCAGGTGCCAATCAAGGGACTATGAAAGATTCCAGTGTAAAACACGTTAAAAAAAAAAATGTCAACCATGTTGGGAATCGAACCCGAGACCTCTTGACAGGCGAATAAATTTTAAAATTCAGACATTTGAAAAAAAAAACAAACATACTGTTTAATAATTCTTTTTCCATAATTTATATATATGAGGACATAATTTTTCCCTGCAATAAAAAAAAAATTAAAAATCTTAAAAACGCCGGCCACCTAAGATGAAAGCGTCCCCACTGTCAACAAGCGACTAAATCTCTTTTCTCACAAACACCGGCCACAGAACAGCGTCTCCGTCTTTCTTGTCATGAGTTCTATCTTTGTGCTATCTCTCATACATATTTATTTTCGTATTAGCTCACATTCATTATTCGCTTAAAGAAAAATATTTTGTATAAAAATCCAGCTATTCCAAACCCGATGCGTAAATGTATATTTGAAGATAACAAAAAATACTACTTTATCATTTAAAAAAATAAGAGAGATTGTATTGTATTGTATGTCGACTAGTGCGACACCATAGCCACACAAGAGTTTAACAAATTAATTCTACTAAAGACACCTAGTAGTAAAAAATGGACATAGCCCGCTATGTTTGAATATATTAGTACTTTGTTTTCAATTAGAAATACAGAACACAAAATTTTAACTTTCCACGATACGCCAAATTAACCACCACCAATGTTGGTCATAGACAAACTCTCTTTGGTCACGGCTGTTGTCAACTGTCACATCCAGTACTTATCAAACGTAAAAAGTAGCCTTATCTTTTTCAAAAAATCATTACTCTTACTTATAACTCAAGCATAATTACTTTTGAAATGTATTTAATTAAACTACACACATGTCTTATATAATTGATGAAAGATGGCGGAGTTCTAAAATTGAAACGTTCTAAAATTCTTAAATTGATATAAAAAAACCTTATTAACGAATTGTGTGTATTTTAAGTATCTTTGTTGAACTTCCGAATTACATTTTAAAAAATGAACTTACGTTTTAAACAGATAAACCCCTAGAAACACGTAACAGTTGATATGATGCAAAACGCACGCGGGGCGGCCATTTCGGGGGGCACATAGACAATATCACAGATGATATTACGACGATAGAGAAGGTCATAGACATAAATTTACTTTACGGTAGGTACCAATCGGGCTAGTGAGACGGTGTCCGGGCGGTAGAATAATATAGTTTTATTTGAAAACACCTTTTTTTTAAGACTCTGCTAAAATTTTCTTTATGTCCAATGTTGTAACGCTCTGTTACCGGATGCATAGGTCGAGATATTTTTTAATGTAAGCTAAAATACCTAATTATTTACAGTGGTATGTGTTTAAAATATTTGTTATTCTAAGATAACACTTAAAGCGTATTTATGCAAAATTAAGTTATAAATGTGTTCATTCTTTTTAAAATTCCGCCAGAATGCGCTTCCGCCTGCGTTTGGTTATCGATTGAATTCCCAGATTACACATATACGACTGAATTTATCGGAAACAGCGTCAACCGGAAGACTAAAAAGTATGTTTTTCGTAAATACAACACTTATTTGAATGAAAAAAAGAATATCAATTTTTTATAGCAAATAACACGCTGGATTTTACAAGGATACACAAAAACGTTGTTAAAACATATTCTAAGAATAATATTGAAATAAAACTTTAAAAAATAGCGAAAAAAATTTTGTCCCATAAGTGGTATAATCGTGCTCTTTCGGTTTTGTTTTCTATCACTCAAGCTCCGCCCCTAACGAATAGTGTCTTTGGCGTTTTTCTTATTTACTATATTCGCGTGCTCTTTCTTATAAAATTTAAGAAACCACTTGTAATATTAGTAACCGCACCCCAAAAAATATTCTTTATACCACTCTGGAAGGCAGACGAAGCTCAGGCAGACCAACATTAAGATG
Organism: Micrasema longulum; assembly: GCF_059751315.1. Lineage (NCBI taxonomy): Eukaryota > Metazoa > Arthropoda > Insecta > Trichoptera > Brachycentridae > Micrasema > Micrasema longulum. Next base: position 17,256 of record NW_028277993.1, read on the forward strand.
TCTGGGTAATGTGGAAAGTGACATTAGAGCGATTGGCCCGACAAACTGGAGAAGAGCCGCGGGGTGCAGGGAGGAATGGAGACATATTCTGGAGGTGGCCAGGGCCCACAACGGGCTGTAGCGCCACTGATGATGATATATTCACCATACATTTTTATGTATCTCGGTTTCGAAGCTCTTAAAGTCTTTTATCTGATTTGTAGAAAAAGTGCGTTAAAATTTTATTCGTCATTCAACAGGGCTGAGTTCGATGAGAACGCATGTTCTAAAAATTTGGGAGGATTTTATTTCGTATAATGTAAAAACGAATATATTTTAATGTTTACAAACAACATTCAATTTTTTGTATTGCATTTGCGTAGCTCTTACCATTTTCGATCTGACTGTAGATAAAAAGTTAATTAATGTTTCATTCATCATTCAGCGGGGCAGTATTCGTTGAGAAAACATGTACAGAAAGATTAGTCGGATATTATTTTTTATGATCTTATAAAAGTTTTAATTCGAATGTTTAGAAACGACATAAGTTTTTTTGTATCCCATTTTGGTAAATCTTAAAATCTTCAGTCTGTTCTGTACGAAAAAAGAGCTGCAAAATTTTATTCATCATTCAGCATGGCTGTGTTCTACGAGTATGCATGTACAAGAAAATTGCGAGGAGGTTAATTTTTATGATCTTATAAAAAATTAGAAAATACTAAGAATTATAAAAAAATTAAAAGGTTTCTTTGCTTCTAGTCTTTCGCCAGTCAATTTACTACTAGAAGGGAGAGGGTAGTTGAGAAAATCCTGGCTTCGTGATGAATGAAATGTATTTTAAAAAAAACTTAATCTAACTTAGAAATAATCTTAAAAATAACCTGACGAAGTGTGTGATGGAGGTGAGCGTCGCGGCGCGGCGACGTGTACACTATGGATGCGTCTTCGGCAGGCTTTGGCGACTGGATTCAGATGCTGCAGCTGGACCAGAGACTTCGGCCGCGAAGGTCGACGGCTGAAGGACTAGACGTGGTCCTGGGCGGAGATCTTCTTAGTCGTTTTCAAACGCGGCGTGAATTTCCGAAGTCAGTACCCGCAATTATAGTTTAATCGGGCAGGTAAATTAGTTGAAGGTTGACTGTGTTGAATTATTGGGTGTACGATGGCGCACGGCTGTGTGTTCCACTCTGAGCTAGCGGACTTGGTCGCGGTTTGCGAAGTTAGTCACCATAATCCATAATCACCAATCTAGCGTATTTTATGGAAAATTCTTCCACTCACTTTTTGCTGGACTCTAGGCCTCCCTTCCCGATGGATTCTTTCAATCACCGTCGGTTAAATCGTGTTGGACCAACCCTTTTTCCATCGGGGTTGTCCAGTGGTAGCCCTTAACTTTTTTCATTCCTCGCAGATCGTCATGAGGTGCGTATCTTCCATTTTTGTTCTTAGGCATGACCGTTCATACACTTAATACAATATAAAACAATTCCTTCTTTTCTTCTTATGAATTAATATAAAACTACTTACTAAACTTATTAGCCTAATATCATTCATAATATTATTTATCGAGGATTTTTGTGCCAGACAATATTTTTTAAAATACCGCGAAACCGTCCAATTTTTCCCTGGATGGATATTTTGCCCGAAAAGTCTAATCTATGATCAACCTTTAAACAAATATATTTCCATTTGATTTCGGTAAATTTGGTACATTAAGGACGAAAGTAGATTTATGTCACTAACTTTACTCAGTGGCTTGTCAGAACCTGTCAAAGTGTGCGTGTAATTGGGTTACAATTGTAAATTCAGTTATATTGAAATGCGATTTCAAGCAATTTAAAATTTTGATGGCGGCCAAAATTACCTGCATGTTCCTCCATGTTTGCCCGCAACCATTATTTGTTGAACTGTAGCTCATATGACGTTCCTGTCTAAGAACTACTCTATTGAATTATTAATTCAAGGACAAAATTGTCGTTTGAGCATATTTTCAATGACTAACTAATAAAATATTCGTTTAAAAACAATTGGGCAAATTTACTCGCTAAACTTTACTTGTTTTCATACAAGCAATTTATTAGCCCTAGGGTTGTCAAAATCTGGTTGATAACATAATAAAAATGAATAAATCTTGTTTATTTAAAGAAATGTTTAATTTAAGTACACATGCCAATAATCTTAGTCTTAATTACCTAAATGACCTTTTTTAATATCAGGTAGGTACACACATTTATCGAAATGACAAATACTTATACCTATATTGTGAGAAATAATAACTGTTTCAGGAATATAATTAACGAACAACTAAGAAGACATCAATTTAAAAAAAATCATTTTAATTATTTCGGAATTTAAGTCCATAGCTACGAACGTGAAAAAATATCGTTTGAGGGTGGATACATTGAGGCTGGTTAACTCCAGATATAATGAAAATGATCTAATATAGAAACAAATACAAAAAATGATAAATGCTTCAGAATATATTGAAAAGCAATATAAGAAATTAAAAAACACATTATCAAATGAATTAAGAAAGGCAAAGAAGAATTTAATTAAATTATCCGAAATAATGATAATACTTTTGAAAATCTAAAATACCTTATGTGTGAAAAACCTTCGAATAGTGTAAATTTAATTCAAACTAATTATTGAAATAAGAAAGTTACAACCCTAACACATTTTTTCGTTTGGGTAAAATTGACAACCCAGAGGCGCAACTTATGCCTTTTAATTTGCCCATCGTCATAATTCTTGAATAAGCTACTGACAGCACATAATGTAAACAAGAAATGATTTAAAAACTTATGCAACAAGAAAAACTTACCTTTGTCTTTGCAATCGAGCAGTATATTCGGCCGCCTCCGTGGTGTAGTGGTCAAGACGCTTGACTCACGCACGGAAGGTTCCGGGTTCGATTCCCGGTGAGAACACAAAAATTAAAATGTGATTTTTCTCAAGCCTGGTTGTTCTGTAATGTAATTCACCACTGCAATTGGGCCTCCTGGCCTGTTGTGGTGCAAAAAAAATGAAATGAAAAAAAAAAGAAATATTAAAAAACACAAAGTCGTAATTAGCCCGTAACAAATTACACGCGCACTTTGACAGGTTCCGACAAGCCACTGAGTAAAGCTAGTGACTAAAGCTTCTGAGGGAAGTTAGTGACATAAATCTACTTTCGTCCTTAATGTACCAAATTTACCGAAATCAAATGGAAATATATTTTTTTAAAGGTTGGTCATAGATTAGACTTTTTGGGCATAATATCCATCCAGGGCAAAATTGGACGGTTTCGCGGTACTCAATCAATTTGTTTTATAAATAATTGATTGTAAATTACTGTAATAAATATGTAAAAGATAAATAAATAAATAAAAATAAGTTATTAATATAAAAATACTTGGTACACTTCCACTTATTTATTTGATCAGTTAGCGCTTTCACCCTCTAATGGGCATCTTCAGACTGGTCCCGCCGTCTTTCTTTCAATGAAACATATCAAAGTTTTTATTTATAGAATTTTGTTCGTAAAAATGCAAGTTATTTCAACATTGTTAGATGAAAATAAAATATGTTTTTTTTTTATGTATGGTAGAATTGACTGTGCACTATTTAGCCATATTACTGGATTAAAAGTAATTTTTGTTATATTGTCCTTTATTATTTTATTGATTAGATTTTTTTTGGTATTAGTTTATAATGGCAAACTCAGCAGTTAAAGATCATCATCATCATTTCCTTTTCACACCTAATGGTGCATAGGGCACTGTATTGGTACACCAATCGCAGCGTATCTTGATCATTTTTGATACATGACGGTGAGATGATCAGTCTGACGCTGCAAGTACCAGTCCAGGGGCTATGAAATGTTCTAGTGTAAAAACGCCTTTTTAAATAAATATTTCATGTTATCCGTGTCGGGAATCGAACCCGAGACCTCTCGTATGGTAGGCAAACGCGCTGACCACTTCACCACCAAACCGACAAGATAGCACGTGCCAAAGGTTGACAATATCTCTCAATTGTCATTTATTATTATCCTTGTGTATGTCCGCGGTATATGCAAAAGGCGATAGGCCGATGGGTGTAATGGATAAACGACAACTCTTAGCACCACTGGAACAAATAATATAATTTGTATTTCATTCGTGTCTTTTTAAAGAAAGCTTTATCGAATCTGGTCCGAATTTCTTTATTTATGTCTTAAAATGAAGCTATTTTGTTTTCGAAAGAATAGACTGAATGAAAGTCACGTATAAGATTTATTTATCACGTAATCGATCATTTTCGTATTCATAGGGTCTGAGAATATTTTATTCGATGCAATACGATTGCTGAATACGGCTTCTGCGGACAATATGGATGAATTTTTCTGTACATATCGGCAGTTTAGCAGCTATCTGCTTTTTATTCATTAGCTTCCAACTTATATTTAGTCTGCATTACGTGATGGGTTAACACGTAAAGCCCGATGATTAAAAAAATAACACAGGTGGCGATGTGATATAGCAGCAATTGGCCCGAAGAACTGAAGAAGAACCGCAATGTGCAGGGAGGAATGGAGACAGATTCTGGAAGGCCCACGACGGTCTGTAGAACGACTAATCAGAATTGAAAACTAGTTTAACATTGTTTTAGTATGTCCAATTGCTTGCAGACTGGCCGGATTTCCTCCCAAGGGAGTTATTCATATTTAAATTGATTGCAACAGAGAGGGAAAACATTTCGAGATGGAAATATGGAAGTCTAGGCATTGACAGGGCTTATGGCCTGTCATTCACTGGTTTAAGAGGCCACTTTACACACTGTGTAACATTCGCCATTCTGCCTATGTTTGAACATCCACATTTCCTCAACTCTTCCATCTGTTGACTTTTAGTAAAAGAGCTGAAACCTTTATCATGTGGGTGAGATTCATCCGGCTGAACCAATTCACCTACTAGGCAACGCCTGAAAACAATTTTTATACATCTTCTTTTAGCAGGTGTCAATGTTTTGAGTATGTCGAAATGCTTGAAGACTGGCTATATTTTCTCCCTAGGGAGTTGTTGATATTTAAACCAGTTAAAAAACTCACTAGTTTAAAGTAGGTTTAAACTAGTTTAAAGTCCGAATCAACAAGTGCTTTTTTTACCCGTCCTTGCATTAATTTATTTATATTCTGGGCGCGCAAACGGTTTCTCGCCAGTATGTATTAACATGTGCTGTTTAAAATTATCGTTCCGTTTAGACACATATTTACATTCTGAGCATGCAAAAGATTTATCACTTGAATGATTGATCACGTGCAGTTTCAAATGATCTTTCCGTCGAGTTGTATATTTACATTCTGAGCACGCGAACGGTTTCTCGCTTGAATGTTTCGTTACGTGCAGTTTCAAATGATCTTTCCGTCGAGTTGTATATTTACATTCTGAGCACGCGAACGGTTTTTCACCTGTATGTTTCATCACATGCAATTTCAAATGATCTTTCCGACGAGTTGTATATTTACATTCTGAGCAAACGAACGGTTTCTCGCCTGAATGTTTCATCGCGTGGTTTTTAAAATGATCTTTCCGTTGAGTTTTGTAATTACATTCTGGGCACGAAAACGGTTTTTCATCAGCATGTATCGCGAAGTGTTGTTTTAAACTATTCTCGTGACGAGTTACATAATAAAATTCCGAGCATGCAAACGGTTTCCCGTCAGCGTGAATTAACATGTGCTGTTTCAAATGACTTTTCAGTTGAGTAGTATATTTACATTCTGAGCACGCAAACGGTTTTTCGACTGAATGTATCATCACGTGTCTATTCAAATTACATTTCTTTTGAGTTTTATATTTACATTCTGAACATGCAAATGGTTTCTCGCTTGAATGTTTCATTACGTGCCGCTTCAAATGATCTTTCCGATGAGTTGTATGTTTACATTCTGAGCACGCAAATGGTTTCTCCACGGAATGTATTACGATGTGCTGTTTAAAATCATCTTTCCTGTGAGTAATATAATTACATTTAGAGCAAGCGAACGGGTTTTCGCTTAAATGTTTTAGCATGTGCTGTTTCAAATGATATTGCTGTCGAGTTGTATATTTACATTCTGAGCATGAAAACTGTTTTTCATCCGCATGTACAGAAAAGTGCCGTTTTAAACTACTCTCATGACGAGTTTTATAATTACATACTGAGCATGCAAACGGTTTCTCGCTAGTGTGTATCAACATGTGCTGCTTCAAATTATCTTTCCGTTGAGTTATATATTTACATTCTGAGCATGCAAACGGTTTCTCAACTGAATGTATTATCGAGTGCTGATTAAAAGTTCTTTTGACTTGAGTTGTATATTTACAATCTGAACATGTAAACCATTTCTTGTCTACACTCGTCAACAGACGAACATTACGAGGTTTCTTCGGCTTCCTCTTTTGTCTTGCTTCGTATTCACACTCAGGTTGTGGTTCTGCACTATGAGACGGTAGATTTATACTCTCCACAAATAATATTGTGGACTCAGTGCCTGAAAAGATAAAGTCATAATATAAACCTGATGCGAAGCATTGGGCTTTAGCGAAAAACTTTACAAATTGATTGAGCTAATACACGATGGTATCAAATAAGTACTTATTTACTACAAATGACTTGTTTCATCATTTATAAATATTTTCGCCTATATATTTTGCATCACGAATAAAGTATTTATTGCTAAAGACAATTTATTGGTTTCCCATTACGCTAAGTAGTTAAAAGTATATAAAATTAAAAGTGTGATGTCGGCCAGCACTGAAATTAGTACTGTTATTATTATGGATAACTTTTATTGCGCCATTTTCAAAATACAATACCTCAAGGACACTTTGCAAAGTGATTAAACAAAGGTATAAATTTAATTTAAACTTTTTTAATAGAAGAAAAACAATGTACCTACTTTGTCACCACATGCCAAGAATTTATTCAAATGATTTAGAGAACAAGTGGGTTTTAAGTTTTTTCCTAAACATCACTTCACTCTCACAGTTTCGCACCTCTGCTGGGAGAGCATTCCATGCCGTAGGGGCTGCGACCGCAAATGCGCGTTCGCCGAATTCATGGCGCTGTTTGCGTAGAGGTATAATAACTTTTCCTTTCGACGTAGATGTAGCTGATCTAAGCGTAAAACGTCTATCAGCTAGTTCATCTGGAATGCAGAGTTCGCTTAGATATTCTGGAGCAGAGTTGTGCAGTGACTTATACATAAGCCGACAGAGTTTGTATTCCACCCTCTGTGGAAAACGTAGCCAGTGTAATTCCCGAAGTAGTAAAGTGATATTACTGAATTTAGAGATTCCGAAAATAAGTCTCGCTGCGGCGTTCAATACAGATTGTAGGCGAGTCATTTTATTCATTGGTAGACCTTCGTAGATACCATTACAATAATCTACCCTAGACACTACAAACGTATTTATTAATTGACGGGCGGCATCAACTGGCAATTTTTTGCGTATGCATTTAATCTGTCTCAGCTGTTAAAAGAACGAACTTATCGTTCTACTATTTGAGCGTCAAGAGAAGGGTCAGAATTAAGGAAGACTCCTAGTAGTTTAACGGTGGGTAAAGCGCTAATCCTTACATCGGGTAGTGCCGTATCCTGAATCAAATTCTGTCGTCTGGCTGAAGCCATTAGTTGTTCCGTTTTAGATGGGTTAAGTGTTAGTCTATTTACAGCCATCCAGTTTCCTATTTTCTCAATGCATCCATTAATCAAATTAACAAGCACATTTCTCATTTCATTTCTCGCTCGGTTTACAACAAAAATAAATCTGTGCATCATCCGCATAGCAGTGAGACTACAATCCACATTTTTTGATAATATTCTCTATATCTTAGTGAATAGGAGATAGAGGAGTAGTCCGAGTACTGATCATTGGGGTACTCCAGAAGACAACTGAAAGTTTGATGAGCTATTACCCTAGAACACAACTGCATATTCTCTTTTATGAAGATATGAACTGAATCACATATGTGCCTGATCACGGATACCATAAGTTTTTTCCAAACGTTCAAGCAAAATGTTATGATATACAGTATCAAATGCAGCACTTATGTCCAATAGACCCAACAACACTAGATTAACAGTCTACCGCCGTTATAATGTCAGATAGCACTCTTATCACTCCTGTCTCCGTATAATGAAAACGTCAGTAAGTCGATTATCTTATCGAAAATAATAAATTCCGCTCGACATAGTTGATAAGCCTATGAGAAACTATTTTTCTAACATTTTTGATACGATGGGAAGATTTGAAATAGGGCGAAAATTGGAAAGATCTTCCATATCTATATGGGATTTTTTTTAAAGTGGAGTTACATTCGCTTTCTTGATGGCTCTTGGAACAATGCTGCGCTCCATAGAAGTATTAAATAAGTCTGTAAGACATCATTGGCGTTGATGCACTTTTTAAATAGACATGTTGGAATCGGATCTAATTTCCTTTGTTTGTTGGGTAATGCCGCAACAATCTTTTTTACCTCATTTACAGATGTTGGATCAAATTTACCTAATTTTTGGGAGGCGTTAGCTGAAAAACCGGTTTTTCCCCGAACTAGATGCCAGTCTAATTTTTCGACCTTATTTGTAAAAAAGTTGGTAAAATCAGTAGCAGTAGTGCCTGTATTAGGTGTCTCTGTTATACAGTCACTGCGAACAGATTAAAGGATTCGCCAGAGTTGTTTTCGAGACTTTCTATGTTCAGTGATTTTTGTGCACCAGATGTATAGATGTGGCGGGCACAGATGATACTCGGTACTCGGCACTGTGGGTATAGGAAGTTTGTAGTACTCACCCCTAGCGGCTACTGACAACAATAGGAACTGCCCAACCACACACAATATTACTGACAACAATATTACATTTCATACTTTTATTTACAATTTATACTCCCTGAATGGTAAAGTGAAATGCAGTATTACTTACTAGATTCAACTCCAGTGTTGCGAGAGGATTCCAAACATTCTTGTTTTATATCAGGATAATCAATGTCGATGTCCATATTACTCTCTGTAGTATACTGTTGTTCAGTACTGGTCCCCGGTTCAGCCTTCACGGTAGCAACACTTGGGTCCTCGCTTTTATAGGGACATGGAATCCTTTCTCCAATAAGGAGAGTAACTCCTTTTACATCGCCAGTCCACGGTTCAGCCTTCAGAGAATCAACATCAGGTTCTTCGCTTCTGTAGGAACATGGCGTCCTTTCATCAGTATGGAGAATATCTTCTTTTACATCGCCAGTCCACGGTTCAGCCTTCAGAGAATCAACATCAGGTTCTTCGCTTCTGTAGGAACATGGCGTCCTTTCATCAGTATAGAGAATATCTTCTTTTACATCGCCAGTCGACGGTTCAGCCTTAACGGTAGCAATACCTGTTTTCTCGCTTCTGTAAGGATAGGGCGTTCCTTCCTCAGTAGGGAGAATATCTCCTTTTACATCACCAGTCCACGGTTCAGCCTTCACGGTAGCAACACATGGTTCGTCGCTTCTGTAGGGACGTGGCGTCCCTTCTCCAGTATGGAGAATATCTCCTTTTACATGGCCAGACTCTGGTTCAGCCTTGACACTCACTGCAGCAATCTGCTCCATAGTCGAAGATAAACACCTCACCACTGAAGATCAATCACCTGAGAATGTAATTGCTTGAAATTAATAAAACGAAGGTATGTTAAAGATCCGAATAGCAAAAAATATTATACAATAACTAATATTTAAATACAATTTATAAATTTGGTTCACTTCCACATATGATATTTATCAACCATGGGTGCTATTACAATTTTTTATTTAAATAATAATAAATCTTTATTAACCATAATATACAATACCATAAGTACAAAAATAAAGACAATTGTATCCACAGTTAAATGGCGGACTTATTGCTACTAGCAATTTCTTACAGTCTTATTAAAACTAAATAAAAAAATGCAATCAAATTAATTTCAAAAGTAAAAAAATTAAATTAATATAAAAAACATAGAAATGAAAAAGTTTAGTAAACACAAACAGTAAAAACATTATAAAATATTATAGAGTGTATTGGTAACATTAATTATATTTAATACATTTTAATTTATTCTGTTACATCTTCCAAATATTAATTAATAGAATAGAAACACCTTTAACACACAATTTTTATACACAATTTATTTTCTTAATTTTATGAGGGGTCTTATACCACCAATAAGACACACAAAATAAACCATCACCAATATTTGTCATAGACAAACTCCCAACGGTTACGGCTATCGTCAACTGTCACTTCCAGCATTTACCAAAGGTCAGTGTACGTCCTTTATAAAAAAAAAACATTAATCTTACTTTTATAACAGAAGCCGAATTACTTTTTAATTGTATTCAATTTAACTACAGACTCAACTTATGTCATTTAAGAAAGATGGTGGAGTTCTAAAATTGCGAATATATTGATATATGAAGAATGCTTACTGACAAATCGTGTGTACTATATGTTTATTTGTTGAACTTACAAATTAAATATAAACAACATTACAAATTAAATAAACTTACGTTTTATACAGACAAAACCTTGGGAATACGGATTAAAGCCCGTAATGGTTAATATGATGCATGACGCAATCGGTTCGGCCATTTTGAGGAGGCACAGACAATATTAAATATCACAGATTATATTACGACGAAATAGAAGATCATAGACATAAATATACTTTGCAGTAGGTACTTATCTGGCTTACGAGACATAGTGTCCGAGTGGCAGAATAATACAGTGAATATCATAATATCACAACCTTTTTTCTGTCGAGAGGTGTAATGAATTACTAAAATAAGAATATTTTGAAAACTTTATTATTTACTCAGTTGAAATTGACGTTAAAAGTAATCAAGTGGTAGAGGTGAAGAGAAGTAGGATAGGTATAACCAATATTGTTCGCGCCAGTTTTTTATTTTTTTTTATTAAATCATACAAAATTTTTTTTTTGTACTCCCAGGAGTTACAACAAACTCATTTTGGGACAGAAAAATATTTACACATAGGTATGTTAACAACAATAGTATAGCAACAAATAGTAATAAAGTAACAAGTAATAATATGTACATAAAAACTGAAATACGATAGCAAGCAAATATATGATACAAATCATACATCTGGTGCAGGGTTCTCGCTTCGACGGTCTCGCCTTATCTCGGGTGACATGCGAATGAAGAAAAATACACAAAGTTTCTTCAAAATACTATTTATTATTCCAATTCCGCAATGTCACATAAATCACAATTGAAAATAGTCTGAAAAAGTTGAGCCGGTAAATAATCATTAAACACACAAATCAGCTCGAATAAAACCACAGGGTTATCACACCCTCACACTTGCAACTCGTAACACTCGAGGATGCGTACAAGCCTCGCCTGTCACTTCAGGACCTTCCGTCATCGTCTCTAGAAGCTCACTCAATGTCACAGAAATAACAATTAGTGCAACTGTTCTAACAGATAGCTGCTGATTTATAGTAGTTATCAATTATTACAAAGTATATTAGTTATAAAAGTTGGAATGCATAAAACATCGTCGGTTTAAAAAAACAACAATCAAGTTTATTAAAACTGAAATAATACTAATTTTATTGTAATGAAAGCTAAGAATCTACATTAGGAAGGAAGGATTTAAAGTAAATCTGTTACTTTCGTTGGGTGTGGTGTTGTTCCTGGGTGGTGTGGTGTTGACCCGTGGAGGTGTGGCGGTGATTCCTGGAGGCGGCGGGCTGGGGTGGTGGGACTAGATCCTTGAAGACTGCATCAGTCTGAAGGTAGCTGGCATCTAATTTTCCGCAGGAAGAGGAAAATACCCTTCACATCTCAGCGTGGATGTCAAGGTCTCACGTCTCGATGAGAGAGCCTCCGCGTCTTAAGAGTGGCCACCGTAAATACGAGGGATGCAAGAGACCAAATAATTCCCTTGTACTGTTTTTATAGCATTTTGATAGGTGCTTTTTGGTGGGGGTTGTATCTCTCTCCCTATTGGTTGTTAGCTCTAGACCACCCCTTTCCTTTGCCAGATTATAATACAGAATTAATATTATTTAATACACACATTACCCATCTCACATAATTAAAATTATTTTTTTAATTATCTCTCCCTTCCCATATTTTTTTTATGTTAAACTATTTCAAGTATATTTATGATACCGAACCAAACAAGAAAATTTATAATCCAAATATACTGAACACGATCAGTTTGTATGTTCCCAATAATATTATAATCGAGCGAGATCTGATGCACTGTTTTACACACCCAGAAGCTTTTCATTTTAACTTTTAATTTTAAACATTTGATTTCAACTCTTAATTTATACTTACTTACATCTACTACCTGCATCGAATAATTTATTGTTGGTTGTGATTTTTTACAATTAAATGTAAATGTTCATGGAAGCCGAGAGAGAGGGAGGAAAGTAGAGAAGCTTTACAGTGTCTTCTTCTTTTTATGAACTTTTTATGTAATATTTTTATTTTTACTTTTTTAGAATTAAATTATTTTTCCCCTCTCCTCCTGCATTCATTAGTGTGAAATCTGTAATTGGTCTTACTTTTAAAATTGTTCTTTTGTACCTTGTTTAATACAAAGACTGTATGATTTCATTAATAAATAAATAAAAAATAAAAAAATGGATCTATTTTTCTGTACATATCGGCAGTTTAGCAGCCATCTGCTTTCTATTCATTAACTTCTAACTTATATTTATAGTCTGCATTACGTGATGGGTTAAACAGTTCGTAGAGTAATGCAGACTACAATCGTCAAATAAATAATTTCTATAATATACGTACAATATTTAGTATATAATCAAATGTTTATCATGAAATAAAAAAAAATAAGCGCCAATAAAACTAAGCAATTTTGAAATAATATGATGTTACAAGTATATATTAGTCAATTTTAAAAAAGTTTCACTGAAGAAACAGTAAGTGAATAAAAAAAATAGGTTAACAAAGAAGAAAATACATAAAATAAACAACCAAGTAGACCAATTCACCTATTCGCCACGCTTTTTCTTAATTGAACCTATGCTATTTTTGTTGAGTTTTCTAGGTATCGTTTATTTTTTGTGCTGTTGCATGTTCATTAAATTTGCAAAAGTTACTAGTTCTTTGTTCATTGAATGTATTATTATTGTATGTTTTGTTTTAAACTTTTTTTCTGTTGCTGGAATTCCACTCGTCGATGCGCTTTGTAGCTGCAAGACTTTTTGTGATGCTAGCTTTCATACTATATATAAATTAAACTTCAACTGCAAACGGGGTCTAGATTTTTAACCGCCCATGCGCTCCGTAGCTGCAGGACATGTTATCTTGATTCTATTTGTAAACGATTGTTTGTAAATTAAAAAGACTTCTTGCTCATTTTTTTGAGCAGTGGAAATAGAGGTTGTATTTCGAAACATCCGAGTGCTATGTAGCTGCAAGACGTGTTGTAATCTTGGTCTTATAAAATAATTACAATTCAATTTAAATGGAAATGGGTAACTAGAATCCCAACCGCCTATGCGCTCTGTAGCTTCAAGGAGTGTTGGGATGCTTATTTTACAGAGCCCTTGAGGTGATTTTCATACAAATGGCGGTATAAAAATAATCCTAAGTAAATTAATAAAATATTTAAAGTAAGAAATAAAATATAGCATTTGGTTCATTCAAATGCATATTCCTATATATAACTATTAAGGATATAAAAATCATATTCATAAATATTGTAAAACATTGAAATAAATCAAGACTTAAAGAGTTGGTCTCTTTTTTTGGAGATTTAGTGATAAAATTTACTAGGTGTGTAAAAGTAGATATGTATAGAATTTTAAAAAAACATGTAAATTTATGAAGTTTATTAATAAAAAAATCAATACACCCAGTAAGAAAGATACGCTGTTAAAAAAAAATCCTAAGTGTTACTATAAATACACAGTTGGAAGCGGGTAGGAAAATTAAATCAAACTGCGGAACTGCACTCGGCAGTCTATGGAAAGACAAATGTTGGGCGTCTCCTTAAGGGACCGAATAAGGAATGAGGAGATAAGACGCCGTACAAAGGTGACCGATATCGCAGAAAGAGTGAGAAGACAAAAATGGCAGTGGGCGGGTCATGTGGCGAGACAAGAAGTCGATAGGTGGACCCCCAGAATACTAAACTGGAGACCCCACGAAAATAAAGGGCAAGTAGGACGACTCAGAGGAGATGGACTGAAGACGTCGTCGAAGTCGCGAGCCATGGATGGAAAAAGAGTACTCAGGACAGAAAAACATGGAAAAAATTGGAAGAGGAATATATCTAGCAGTGGAGAGAAACGGGCCGATAAGAAGAAGAAGAAAGGTGTAGACAAATTATTAACGCGCTTTGAAATGGTTCAAAGTATACATCTGTAAAAAAAGGGTGATAGTATTGTGGTGGTCGAAGTTGCACGAGGCAATGGCTGAAATTACGGATTACTAAATAGCAAATAAGACTAACTAAGATGACAACGTCTAGAACACAATGTTCTGTGAAGTTCCAAAACAGCAAATCAGATATATTTCAGGCGCACAACAGTCTGGCAAGGCGATGCACTGGCGAGCGTGTTTAATTCTGCTCTAGAAAAATCCATGAGATGCGGGAGTAAGAAAAATGCTAACTACTTTTAGGAAGAACACCCAGATAAATATATTAATGCCTGTGCAGATGACCTAGAATAAATCTCCAGAACTAATGCCAGATTAAAAGATAATTTCCTAAAGCTAGAGATGGCTACGAGTGACATGGGTCTTAAAATAAATAGATCTAAGACTAGACATATTATTAAGTCACAAATAAATTATGCACAACAGGCAATTGCCGTTGGGTCACACAACACAGACAGTTGAAATATTTGGGTATTGAAATTACTAATTAGATCGGTTGAGGATACAAGAAGCAAACTTAGAAATCTTCACCAAAAACAGACAATTAGTTATTGATGCCAAAATAAACAATACGTAATAATAGCGTAGTTTTAAACCGTCTCTTGAACTTGAAAAACAGATTTCAAATGTACTGTAATTTGACACCGCAAACTGAGCATTCTTCATCGAGTTAGTGAAGCATAATTAGGAATCTCACAATTATTTTTTCAAAGTTTTTCGCAAATATCTCGGATTTCAAAGATTGCTCCTAATACCCTTAATTATAGAAACGAGATTAGAGCGCGGCTATCGGGAGCAAACAAATGTTCGATGGCTTGTTTAAACGTCCCGAGCCAAACTGCTCTGTAGAAAATTAATGATAAGATTCTTTATACCGCTCCGGAAGGTAGACGAAGCAGAGGCGAGGCAGAAATAAAGACGGCTGGAAGATGGACTAAATGACGTCACAGCAATTGGGCTGAAAAACTGGAGAAGAACCACAAGGTGCAGATAGGAATGGAGACAGATTCTGGAGGGCTCACGCCGGGCTCCAGCGCCACTGATGATGATTGAAAACTATTTTAGTTTCTCGCTCCAGTTTCAGTTCCAGTCTCCAGTTTGTATAAACATGTGCTTTTTTAATCCATCCTTGGATTTACTAGTTTATTTACATTCTGAGCGTGAGCAGTTTCTCTCCAGCATATGTCAACAAATAAATCCTGTTTTAAAATATTCTCAAGTCAAGTTACATAATTACATTCTGAGGATGCGAACGATTTATCGCTTGAATGTTTTAACATGTGCTGTTTTAAATTATCTTTCCGTCGAGTTGTATGTTTACATTCCGAGCATGCGAACGGTTTGTCGCTTGAATGTATTAACATATGCTGTTTCAAATAATCTCTCCGTTGAGTTGTGTATTTACATTTTGAGCATGCAAGCGGTTTCTCGCCAATATGGATCAAAATGTGCTGTTTTAAATTACTTTTATGTCGGGTAGTATATTTACATTCTGCGCATGCGAGCGGTTTCTCATCAGTATGTATCAAGAAATGCCGTTTTAAACTATTCTTATGTCGAGTAATATAATTACATTCTGAGCATGCTAACGGTTTTTCGCTTGAATGTTTCAGCATGTGCTGTTTCAAGTGATCTTTCCGTTGAGTTGTATATTTACATTCTGAGCATGCTAACGGTTTCTCGCGAGTATCATGTATCGAAATATGCTGTTTTAAATGACCTTTATTTTGAGTCGTATATTTACATTCTGAGCACGCGAGCTGTTTCTCGCCAGTATGTTTCAATAAATGCTGATTTAAATTACTCTTATATCGAGTTACATATTCACATTCTGAGCATGCAAATGGTTTCTCGTTTAAATGTTTCATTATGTGCAATTTCAATACATATTTTCGTTGAGTTGTATATTCACATTTTGAGCACGAGAAAGGTTTCTCGCCAGTATGTTTAAACACGTGCTGTTTAAAATTATCATACCGTTTACATACATAATTACATTCTGAGCATGCAAACGGTTTCTCACTTGAATGTTTTATCGCATGCCGTTTCAAATGATCTTTCCGAGGAGTTGTATATGTACATTCTGAGCACGCGAACGGTTTCTCGCTTGAATGTTGCATCACGTGCAGTTTCAAATGATCTTTCCGTCGAGTTGTGTATTTACATTCTGAGCAAGCGAAAGGTTTCTCACCTGAATGTCTCATCATGTGCTTTTTTAGATGATCTTTCCGTTGAGTTATGTAATTACATTCTGAACATGAAAACGGTTTTTCATCCGCATGTATCAAAAGGTGCTGTTTTAAACTATTCTCGTGACGAGTTAAATAATTGCATTCTGAGCATGAAAACGGTTTCTCGCCAGCGTGTATGAGGATGTGCTGTTTTAAGTGGCTTTTCCGTTGAGTTGTATATTTACATTCTGAGCATGCAAACGGCTTCTCGACTGAATGTATCATCATGTGTTGATTCAAACTTCCTTTGTTTTGAGTTGTATATTTACATTCTGAACATGTTAACGGTTTCTCGCATGAATGTTTCATTACGTGTCGTTTCAAATGATCTTTCCGATGAGTTGTATATTTACATTCTGAGCATACGAACGGTTTCTCGACAGAATGTATTAAAATGTGCTGCTTGAAATTATCTTTTCGATGAGTTATATAATTACATTCTGAGCATGCGAACGGGTTTTCACTCGAATGTTTTAACATGTGCTGTTTTAAATGATATTTCCGTCGAGTTTTATATTTACATTCTGAGCATGAAAACGGTTTTTCATCCGCATGTATGGAAGAGTGCCGTTTTAAACTACTCTCATGGCGAGTAATATAATTACATACTGTGCATGCAAACGGTTTTTCGCTAGTGTGTTTTAACATGTGCTGTTTCAAATTATCTCTTCGTTGAGTTATATATTCACATTGTGAGCATGCAAACGGTTTCTCGACTGAATGTTTCATCATATGCTGATTTAAATTATTTTTCACGTTAGTTGTATATTTACAGTCTGAACATTCAAACTGTTTCTTGTTAACACTCGTCAACAGATGAACATTACGAGGTTTCTTCGTCTTTCTCTTCTGTCCTGCTTTGTATTCACACTCAGGTAGTGGTTCTGCACTATGAGACGGTAGATTTATACTCTCCACAAATAATGCTGTCGACTTAGAGCCTGAAAAGATAAAGTCATAATATAAACCTGGTGGGAAGCATTGGGCCAGCGTCTAGCGGGAATTGAGCTAATCCACGCTTATATCAGATGAGTACTAATTTACTACAAATGACTCGTTTGATCCTTCATAAATATATTCGCCTATGTGATTGTATATTTGCCATTACAAATAGAGTACATTGCCGATTTACTGGTTTTCCATAACGCTTAGTAGTTAAAAATGAGGTATATTCAATTTAAATAGTGTTAAGTCAGCCAGCACTGAACTTAGTACTGTTGGCAATGTATATATGTGGCGGGCACGGATGGTACTCGGTACTCGGCACTGTGGGAATAGGAAGTTTAAAGTACTCACCCCTATCGGCTACTGACTACAAAAGGAACTGCTCAACCACACACAATATTACTTACAATTCATAATTTTATTTACTCGTAAAATGCAGTATTACTCACTAGAATCAACTTCAGTGTTGCGAGAGGATTCCAAGCTTTCATGTTTTATATCAGGATAATCAATATCGATGTTTATATTATTCTCAATAGTATACTGTTCAGTACTAGTCCCTGGTTCAGCTTTCACGGTAACAACACCTAGTTTCTCGCTTCTGTAGGAACATGACGTCCTTTCCCCAGTAAGGAGAATATCTCCGTTGACATCGCCAGTCCACGGTTCAGCCTTCACGGTGACAACGCCAGGTTCTTGGCTTCTGTAGGGACGTGGCGTCGCTTCCCCAGTAAGGAGAATATCACCATTTACATTGCTAGTCCACGGTTCAGCCTTTACAGTAGCAAGACCTGTTTTCTCGCTTCTGTAAGAACAAGGCGTTCCTTCCTCAGAATTGAGAATATCTTTTTTTACATCGCCAGTCCACGGTTCAGCCTTCAGGGTAGCAACACCAGGGTCGTCGCTTCTGTAGGGACGTAGCATCTCTTCCCCAGTATGGAGAATATCTCCTTCTACACCGCCAGCCTCCGGTTCAGCCTTGACACTTTTGCGGCGATCTGTTCCATAGTTGTATATGAACACCTCACAACTGAAGATCAATCACCTGAAAATGTAATTGCCCTAAATTAATAATACGAAGGTATGTTAAAGATCCGAATGGAAAAATATATTAAATAATAACTTATATTTTAATATAGGTCATAAATTAAAACATTTTATTATCTTCCGCTATTTGTCCTAGCTATAGTAGTAATATATCAACAATGGGTGTTATCACAATGATTTATTTAGGGTAATTCGAGAAAAAAGCCATAGTTTTTTTTTTGGAATCAAATACTTTCTGCACCATAACAAATAAAACAGTGAATTATTTTTTAACTGAGCCTTTATTAATCATTCTTTCATTTTCGTACAGAGACGTCATAAAAATAATATGTTATGAAACTCGAAAAAATAATATTCTAATACATTTGGGTGGTCATCTAACCTATAGAATTAGTGGTAAGGTGGCCATGCTAGTTAAGGTAAGATAGATATAAAAAAGGACGCGGTTTTTTTACTAATGGGTCAAGAGTCTCGTTTAAGAGTAGTTTAGTCGCCTTCTGTGTGATGCGCGTATGCGGTTTCTAGACTATTCCTAATTCCTATTCCATGCCTAACAGTGAAAATTTATAACGTAAGCCCCCGGCTTTTTTTAACAAAAAAGTACGTTTTTTTCAATTATAAACAAAGAAAAATAATTTTCCACGACACAATCAACCACCACCAATGTTAGTCATAGACAAACTCCATTATCTAGGTACGACTGTTGTCAACTGTCACTTCTAGCATTTACCAAATGTAAAAGTACAGCCTTTTCAAAGAAAAATACCATTAGTCTTTCTTATATAACTCATGCCTAATTACTTTTCAATTGTTTTAAATTAAACTACACACTTAACTTATAAAATTTGTGAAAGATGGTGGGGTTCTAAAATTTAGGATATATTGATATATGAAGATGCCTACTAACAAATCTTGTGTATTTTACGTATATTTGTTGAACTAACAAATTAAATAATAATAATAACTCACGTTTTAAACAGACAAATCCTCAGAAACATGGATTTCAGCACGTAATGGTCAATTTGATGCATGACACACGCGATGCGGCCATTTCGAGGAGGCACATAGACAATATACCAGATAATATTACGACGATATAAAAGATCATAGACATAAATTTACTTTACAGTAGGTACTCATCCTGCCGGGACAGTGTCCAGGCGTCAGAATAATCTAGCGAACAAAATTTGGAGTTATTCCAAATTTTTGTAGACAAGGACTGGATTCAACTCCTCGGGGTGCTGTTAATATTAACATACTACAACAGAGCTGAAGAACATTTTAGAGAAGGTTTTACAGAAGTGCTTTTGACCTGTTGTTAGCTGGTTAAAGTGGTTTAGTGTTCTTAGCTCTGTTGAATACGTTTTTTTTTTTTAAGAAAAAAGAAATATTAGCGCTCAATTTTAGTGGCCATTTTCAACGAGTTGTAAATAACCCACTATTAGAAAATAGAAATTAAGTTGGGGTAGTATTCGAACCTCTGATCCGTAAGTCCGCAACGATAGCCACGGGACCACAGCCCAACCAGCATCCTAGGGAGTTGAATCCAGTCCTTGTCTACAAAAATTTGGACTAATTCAAAATATTGTTGATGTTTCTACCCGGTCCATGAAGAAGTATAGAAATAAAAAATAAAATAAAGTTAGAATATACAAGACATGCGTGTGAGACCCATCTTGGCATATTCCGTAGAAACACGCGCGGTCACCATGAGCATGAATAACCTGCTGAGAACATCAGGGATGAGGGTCCTCAGATAGTCAGAAAAGAGTTTCTACGGGAAACATGCAAAATCGAAGATAAAGTGCACTGGAGCAGAATCCGTCGAAGGTTCTGGAGTGACCACATAAACAGAATGAGCAGCGATAGACTGGTGTCCACAGCAATCGAAGAATTGCCTTCCGGAAGGCGCCCACCTGATAGACCTCCTAAGCGATGAAAGGATATTATATCCATATAAGAGCGGGCATTATTACTTTAAGTAGTAAGTACTCTTCTGTAGGATAAGGTTGTTGGGTATTGGTTGGAGTTCCTACCGCAGTTAGAGATTGACAGAGAAGACACGAGATTGCTGTTTGATGTTTATTTATTACATGGCGAATAAATAATGAATTATGTCGGACGAGTTTTACGTCGATGATGGGTTGATGAGACTGCACTTGAACTATATGCTGGAACTGAGTGAACTGGACAAACTTGTTGGGCTGACTAACTGAACGAGTTGATTGATGTTGGCTGCGTCCTGTAGTCTCTTTATAGACGACGTTCCTTTGTAGTTCATTTCTTCATGGTAGGGACGGTGTGAATGTTCTGCAGAACGATGCCCTCCGATTTCATGTGCAATATTCAGAGAGTTAAAAATGAACTTAACTCAAATGTAGACAAGTGTTGTGTAATATCATTTACAAGAAGTAAAAAACCTATATTATTCGATTACAACATCAATAATATCAATCTGGGAAGAGTTACACAAATAAAGGATTTGGGGATAGTTTTTGACGAAAAATTGTCATTTATTTCTTACATTGATACCATCACTAATAAGGCGATGAAATGTCTTAGATATTTACAGCGAACTGTTAAGGATTTTAATTCCATCACTACCCTCAAAGTGATATTTACTGCCTTGGTTAGAAGTAATTTGGAATTCAATTCAACAATTTGGTCACCTTTTTACAATAAAACATTTAAGTTTGTAAGTGAAAATTCTTGATTGAAGTTCATTGTAATTTATTATATAAATAAAACACGAGTGATACTTTAATCCACAAATCTGGAATATCCAGTGACCGGTTTCATCGCTTTCGCGACATCTTCGAGACTGGTATCTTTATTAAGGAGTTAAATGTATTTATACAAAACAGAGTATAACTTTGAATTATCTATCCTTACCTCTGTTTTGTATAAATACATTTAACTCTTTAATAAAGATACCAGTCTCGAAGATGTCGCGAAAGCGATGAAACCGGTCACTGGATATTACAAATTTGCGGATTTAAGTATCACTCGTGTTTTATTTATATAATATATTATTGTATCTTTTAGTTTTCCTTGTGTTATCTTTAATTTGAACTAAATGTACATACTTATGTTTCACTGCTGCACTTGAATGTATTTCTGATAAATGTAAGAGCCCGTAGAGCGTATAAATTATTGAATAAGGAATATTTTTTTTGATTGTATAATATTTTTACTTTTAAATATGAAATTACTACATTGAATTCATAAAATTATTTTTGCTTTTTGTGGTCTAAAAGCCTAAGTAAATTAACTTTTTTTATGTTTAATACTTTTCCATCTTCATTCCTTTTCCGCACCAAATAGGGGATAGGGCACTGCTTTGGTACACCAATCGCCACGTTCCATGAAGGTAAGACGATCAGTCTTACGCTTTAGGTGCCAGTCCAGGGACTTTGAAACATTTTGGTGTAAAAACACCCTTTTAAAAAAAATATTACATGTCAACAATACCGGGAACCCGAGACATCTTGCATGGCAGGCAAACGTGCTGACCACCATACCAGTTTAAGAATAGAAAACAATAAATAATATTAAGAATCATTCCAGGTTAAATAGGAAATCAATTTTGAGTAATTTCACAGTAAGCACTTTCTCACCAATGTGATTTAACGAATGAAGAATTAAATCCTCTTTTGTGGAAAACTCGTTTCCACAAGCTAAACATGATAACGGTTCCTTGCTGGCATGAGTCAACATGTGACGCTTTAAAGTACCATTCCCGGAACATTTAAATTTGCACTTCGAGCATCCAAATAATTGCTCACCAGTATGAGTTAACATGTGTAATTTTAACTTATTTCTCAGAAAACATTTAAATTGGCACATTGGGCACGAGAATGGTCTCTCGCCGGAATGAGTAAACATGTGTACTCTCAAAGCATCTTTTAGTGAACATTTATATTGGCACTCTGAGCATGAGAATGGTTTCTCGCCGGTATGAGTTAACACGTGTTTTTTTAAGTGACTATTTCTTGAAAATTTATTTTGGCACTTGGAACATGAGAATGGTTTCTCACCGGTATGAGTTAACATGTGTGATTTCAAATGACCTCCATGTGAAAATTTTGATTGGCACTCTGGGCATGATAATGGTTTCTCACCGGTATGAATTACCGTGTGCGATTTCAAATTTCTTTTCTGGGAACATTTAAATTGGCACTCTGAGCATGAGAATGGTTTTTCATCAGTATGAATAGACATAATATGATATTTCAAATGCTGTCTGTGTGAAGATTTATATTGGCACTCTGGGCATGAGAATGGTTTCTCACGGGTGCGAGTTGACATTTTGCGTGATTTCAAATGACTTTTCTTCGGACTTTTATGTGGACGTTCTGAACATTTGGAATATTTATGGCTTGCTTGTAAACCTAAAACACAAACAATAATGTAATAAACCTTAAAAATCTTATAATGAAATGTATGAAACATTGAAGTTTTTCTAAAATAATCAGAGCTACATGGAAAAGTGGATTGAGATAACATTTTTTTCGTTTATTGATTTTTTTTCACACAGTAAGTATAAAATTATAAATGTTCTAAACAAATATGGTTACTAATAACGTTTCTACCTCTCTAATAAAGTGAAAACTCGTGTTTAGAAATGGAGTTTGTTTTACATAAATTTTTATTTTATATGTACATTTATTTTATTTTATTTTATTGACATAAACGGCAAATCTGCCTTTTACAAACATTTATAATACTAACATATTTGGCTAAATATTATTTTTTTTTATTTTAAGAACATGAATTTCCTTATACCCAAGATTTATAAAAAGAAAATTAAACCAAATATTATACAAGATTTAAATTTTAAAAAAAAGGCACAATCAGTAGAAAGTTTAAATAATAAAACATGAATGTATACATATAGGTATTATAATTTATTTACATTTCATTATTAATTTAAGGAGCAGGTTCCTTAAAATTAGTTATTATACTACAAATATGCATAATTTTTCACTGTTTGTAACTCAGAATAGGGTGGGTCATGTGTTCTTTAAATTTACATTTAAAGTTTTAATATTTGCTATTGATTTTAATATTTCTGGAAGATTATTAAAGTTTTAATCCCCAACATATGAGTAATAATTTCTAAAATCTTTTTAAATTAGTGGTTTTTTTTCTTTTTCTTTGAAAGTTTGTATGATGGATGTTTTATTAAAGATGTCATCAATTGTAGGTTTGTCTAGTTCTTTAAAAAATAAATTTGAAGAGCAAGTTCTAAGTTTCTTTAATACGATTTTAGCTATTGTTTATTGGGCAGTTAAAAGTGGACGTAAATTTGTCTTGTAAGTTCCTCCCCATCCTATAATTCCATACTGCAGAATAAACTGTATGATTGCGTAGTAGACAGTTTTTATATTTTTTACAGATAGAATGTTTTTTAATCTAACAGATATGTAAACAAGTTTTCTAACTCTTTTTACCATAAAGCATTTATTTGTAATATCCATTTCATATTACTATCTAGGTTAATACCAAGGTACTTTATATCTTTAGACTTTTTTACTGGCGTACATGTTTGTACCATCAAGCCGTTTCCCCGTAGGGGTAGGAAGATAGAATAGAACGCCATATCACTTTATATTGGCATACAGACCTCGCTTCTTCTACATTCATACATTTTCTCATGCACGCACGCCGATTATTCCTAATTTGACATGTCCATCTTCAAGTATTTTATGGACTCGATTGTGCCATGTCTTTCTCGGTCTTCCTCGTTTTCTGCATCCATCAACATTCGCATCGTAGATCCTTTTAGCCGTTCTTTCGCTGTTCATTCGCTCTACATGTCCAAACCAACGCAGCACCCCTTTCTTGATTCTGTCGATAATGCATGTCTCAGCCTTACACAGTTCACGGATTTCGACATTTGTGCACCTATCATGCATCTTTTTATGACACATTTGCCTGAGGGATCGCATTTCGACAGCATTCAACCTAATTTCATCGTCATACTTCGCTCCCATACATTAGAGTTAGCACTAGAACTCCATTGTGAACTGCTACTTTATCCTCCTGCGATAAACATTTGTTTGCCAAAGTAGATTTCAGAGCACCGTTCACCCTGTTTCCGGCACTCACCATCATTTCAATATCTTTCTCGGTCTTTCCATCCCAGTAAACATGCTTCCCAGGTACACAAATTCTTCTACCTGATTCTGAATATCATTTCAACCGCGTTCACTCGGATTTCATATTTCCTCTGCCAGTTCCACGTTTCACTTCCATACATAAGTGCTGGGACTAAAACTCCGTTGTGCACTGCCAGTTCAGCTTCGATTGACATATTTTTATTAGCAATTACTGCGCTTAGTGCTCCGTTCATTTTGTTGCCCGCATTGACTCTTATTTCAACATCTTTTTCTACTCTTCCATGTCTTGAAAACTTGCTTCCCAACCTCAATGTTATGTCGGCAATTATATAATAAGAGTTTACGTCCTCTGCGAATCATCATCCATAGTCCACAGATGCAATCTCAGAGCAGATAGAGTGGAAGAAAGTGCTACTTACTCGAGACAATTTTGTTGTTGCGAGAAACATCCAAACATTCCTGTTTAATGTCGGGATAATCGATATCCATATCTCTGTAGATAATTATGTCACTTGTTATCCTGGGCAGGTCAGCACTGGTCCCCGGTTCGGCCTTCACGGTAGCGACACCCGGCTCCTCGCTCATATAGCGACACGGCGCCCCTTTCCCAGTACGGAGAATATCTCCTTCTGCATCGCCAGTCTCCGGTTCGGCCTTAATATTCACCGAAGCGATTTCCATGTTTTTTTATAAATAGTTCTGAAGAGTATCCTGGAAATTATTCAAATCATTTATATTGAAAATTAAATCACAATTCGTTCACTTAAGTTATGAAATAATAAAATTGCACATAATATGATGCTGGAATAGAAATAAATTCATGAATGTTGTACTTTCTCCACTTTTATTTTCCCTTTTTATCAATCCAATAATTTGCAATTGTATATTCATTTCGAACCCGTCGACATTGTTGAAAACTTTATATCAGTTTGCACTCACTTAAAAGCTAGTCATTTTATGTCTCGTCTAGTCTAGTTAGTTCAGTCATCATGTGCTTTTTTAGATTGATTTTAAATTTGTCTCCAGTAAAAGTTTTCAGTAATAAGGTAGGTCGTTGTAGTGTTTAAGTCCATTATGTAGTATTTTTGACTGTCCTGTGTTTGTCTTTGCTTTTTCAATATGATAGTGTTGTTGTTGTCTGGTGTTGTATTTGTGTATGTCAGCATTTTTGACTAATATTATGTCGTCGTCTTGTATGTTTCCCAGTGTTATTTTGTGCACAATTTTTAAGGTCTCAATTTTAGTTAAGTAGTTTATGTCAAACTGGTGTGTTTTTTTGTACAGTTCAGTCGTAGAGGTCAGGTAGGGTAGGTTGTATGTTAGTTTAAGAATTTTATTTTGTTGTCTTTGTATTCTTGTTATGTCTGTCTTGTTACCAGTTCCCCAGAAGGCGATCATGTAACTCAATTTACTTTTGACATAGGCTTCGTACATCATAATTGTTTCCTTTCTTGATATAAAATCTTTAATTTTGTAGAAGAGGCTATGTAGTGATGCCATTACTTTAGTGAGTCCGTCTATGTGTTTTGTCCATTTTAATTGTCTGTCCATTGTGAGTCCTAGGTAAGTCACATGTTCTATTCTTTAAGAGTTTCGTTGTTTATTTTTATGTTCATGTTATAGTTCTTCCTTTGTGTTTCGAAATGTATTATATTGCATTTCTTGGCATTTAGTGTTAAGAAGTTTTTGTTTGTCCATTCTAATAGTTTTTGCATGTCATTGTTGACATTGAACAGAAGTGAAAGGGAGTGATAGTCTCTCCGCTGTCTAATTTTGAGCCATTTCAGTTGCCTATTATAGTGCCGATCTATTATGCCGAGTATTATTATTGCCTATTATAGTGCCGATCATTAAAAAATCACCCCTGAGAAGCGTCTGCTTCATCATTTTTTTTTTTTGCAGTATCTCGACAGTGCCATTAAATTCTAATAAAATAATTCCACCATGCCATAAAGTCGCTTGTGAGTAGCACCTGCTAACGTCACTCAACAAAAATATTCTACCGTACATTCATGGAGACTGGACCACTGTGCACGGGCAAACCACGCATGATATCACATAGTTGTCATCACCATCAAGCCGTAAAGTTGGCAGGGCCGAACAACCTTTCGGCTCGCAACGCGTAAATATCTTTTTTTGAGTTTTATTACATTATTTGAATGGGGTTGTGGTCCCGTGGCTAGTAAAGCGGACTCACGGATCAGATGTGCGAGGTTCAAACCCCACTCTTCCCCAACTTGATTTCCATTTTCTGATAGAGAGTTATTTTCAAATCGTTGAAAACGGTCACCAAAATATTTGTTTAAATATAAGAACGCTATTTAAAAAAATAAATATATATTGACCGAGGCGTTTTAATTTATGTTTTTACTAAAACCATTAATGGTTAGTTAAATACAGATTTTTATTTAAAAAATTAAAACTTCAAATATTATCAAATCTAGGGTTTTAGCTCTTTAACTTCACAAACATCAACAGATGAAAGAATTGAAGGAATATGAATGTTTGAATATGGGCAGAATGGTAAATATTACACAGTGTGTAAAATGGCCACTTTAACCAGCCATTAATAGGTCATAAGCCCCGTAGATGCCTAGACTTCTATATTACCTTCTCTTAATATGTTAATATAAGCAGCTCCCCAGGGAGTTGAATACAGTCCTTGTCTACAAAAATTTGGACTAACTCAAAATATTATTGATAAATCCACCTAGTCCATGAAGAAGTATAGACATTGAAAAAATAAGATTTTCAGGCGTTGCCTAGTTTGTAGGTGAAATAATTCAATCAGATGAATCTTACCCGCATAAATAAAGGTTTTAGCTGTTTAACTTCACAAACATCAACAGATGGAAGAATTGAAGGAATTTAGATGTTCGATTATGGGCAGAATGGTAAATGTTACACAGTGCGTAAAGTGGCCACTTAAACCAGCCATTGACAGGTCATAAGCCCTGTAGATGATAGCCCTAGACTTCTATATTACCTTTTCTTAAATGTTCTTCATCTCTGTTGTGATATGTTAAATCTAAATAGGTAAAAACGAATCTAATAAATGTCAATCCAATATAATTTTACCGTTCCGTTTAGATTTAGATGATGTGTGCGAAATTCAATTCAATTTTAATAGTTAAGAGATGAATTAATGAAATTAATATGATTAATAATTATTGTGATGTACACATTTTGCAAAACATTTAACACACTAAATGAAGGTTAGTAATTTCTTTGCATTTTTTTTAGTTACGATTACATCTTTTATTGCGACCTGGAAATTAAATGCCAGTATTTTTGCTATTCACTACCCGACTGACGACTGTGAGAAAAACAATCTTCATTGCGTCGTCTTTTCTGGTGCACATTTTTTTCTGGTTTGAAAATCAAGGAAAATATTGTCAGCCATTGCTGTGATCCCAACTAATATCAGATTGCTTAATTCCCGAATAAGATGCTTGAAATTTAACTGATATGGCTGTCAAAGTTTAAAGCTACTGTCATAGAATTAAGAATAGCCCAGAAGGAGCGTAGAATCATATTTGAATACATCGGACTGTGTCCAATAATTCCCCCACTTTAGACACACTTTCGCCGCGCGCATACGTTAAGTCGCCGGATAATGTTGGTTGATGGGGAAAAAAATAATCACAACACAAATGTAAGGTAAAAAAAAGTAATCTGTTAATTTCTCTAAAATTTTATTGAGCACGCGGAAACATTGATTGACACAACAGATTAGATAAATAAAGGGTCATTTAATAAGAGTAATTGAATTTATGAACTTTGAACTTAAAATATAAAACAAATTTTATTTGACACAAAACTGATATTTTTATATCATGCTAAATAATAGTTGACGTTTTAAAGATAATGTCGTTCAAATGTCCCCCACGGCGTTGTTGCATCCGAGGTCTAATTTTTATTAGTTCTTTTATTAAATGAGCAAAGTAGGGTAAAAAAAATCCTACCCTGTCAACGCCAACGAAATTTCCATTTTGTTTCTTCGACAATCTGACAGATGGAAAAATAATTCAATTTTTAAGTAATTCATTATCTACTTAAATATTCACATGAAATGTGATGCCATCCTGTTTCTTTAAGATCCTAGCAGTATTTCTACACTTAAAAAGGACAACACGGCATAGTTGAATTCAAATCAGGAGTTGCGTACTGAGCGACGTCTACAAATAAACTAATGGGGCAAAACGTAAACATACTCATTTATTAGTAGTTGAATCGCTTTCTGTTTTATGTGAGTATGCGGTTTCTGGACTATTCTTAATTATATGGCTACTGTCATATAGAGCATCACCCGTAGAGCGAAGTACAGCCAAAATATTTCGATTGGCTATCTCTCCTGCATGGCCAATTATTAATTGTATATGGCTAAGGTAGGGCTGCCATATTTCGCTAGGGTCTCGTCGGGACATTCTGGAATGGGCATATGCAGCAACAAAAAAAGCAATTTTATAATGGTTGTTCAGAAATATAATAAATATGTTTTTCTTACATTTTATTTGGTGCTTCAATTCATATTTATATATTTTTTCTGACTTAATATTGACATAATACTGCAATATTGATTCTACAGTCCCTGGCAGCAAACGACATTTTTTATCGTTGCTTTTTACTGGGCCAACATCAATTATATTACATTTTTCAATGTGGTTTTATGAGTAGGAATGGAAATTAAATACTCGCTAAATTATTTTTTTTTTAAAAAAAAATATTTCACAGAGCCTTTCAACTTCCACTCTATCGAGGCAAGATGAGCTTCGATGAATTTCTTTAAATACATCAATTGCTGGAAGCATTTGCAACCATATTTACACATTCATAGTCAGTACGGTCGTAGAAGATTTATGTTGATGAACAGCATTGTACTGTGTAATTCTAAATCGGGACATTATAGGTTTCATCGGGACGTCGGGATAGAGGGTTCAATAACGGTGACAGTCCCGATATATCGGGACGGGTGGCAGCCCTAGGCTAAGGATATTGTCATTTATCAAAAGTAAAAGTACAGATTTTTCTTTTTAAAAAGCATTCAAGCCTTAGCCTAAGTATTCAATGAAACTACACACTTAACTAGTATCATTTATGGAATATGCTGGAGTTCTAATATTGAGGCTATATCAGTATCTGAAGAATGCTTATTTACAAATTGTGGGTATTTTATGTACCTGTGTTGAACTTTCAAATTAAATTAAATAAAACTCACGTTTTATGCAGACGAAACCTCGGGAACATGGATCACAGCACGTAATGGTTGATACGATGGATGAACACGCGGTGCGGCCATTTCGAAGAGGCACATAGGCAATATCATAGATGATATTAGGAAGATTTAGAAGGTCATAGACATAAATATACTTTGCATTAGGTACTTATCTAGCTAATGGGACTAATAGAGCTAATTTATTTATGGTCTTCGGTACCTCTTTATCGTTTTCTATTCGTCGGAGAACGTCATCGTTTCAGACTCTGTCCACCCAGGAGATTTTTAATATCTTTCTGTAGCACCACATTTCAAGGGCCTCGATATTTTTTGAAGTGCTTTGGGTAATTGTCACGTTTCGACGCCGTTAAAAATTCAGTAACTAATTTAAAAAATATTAATCTTGTGGATAAACTAAGCATTAAAAAATGTATTCATTTTTATTTATTTATTTAAACGCTTTATATTTTATTTTTATTTTTGCACCACAACAGGCCAGGAGGCCCAATTACAGCGGTGAATTACATCACAGAACACCCAGGCTTGAGAAAAATCACATTTAATTTTTGTGTTCTCACCGGGAATCGAACCCGGCACCTTCCGTCTGCGAGTCAAGCGTCTTGACCACTACACCACGGAGGCCGCTACACATGCATATACAGTTTACATAAATATGCATAAGGGCCGGGCAAATTGTTTTAAGGAAATTTCTTCCTACCTACCCACCGTTAACCGTTCAAATTGAAAAAAATAGAGGTAAATGAACACATTGACGGAATATAAAAATATTTTCATTATTACACAAAATATTGATAAACTTAAGT
Organism: Micrasema longulum; assembly: GCF_059751315.1. Classification (NCBI taxonomy): domain Eukaryota; kingdom Metazoa; phylum Arthropoda; class Insecta; order Trichoptera; family Brachycentridae; genus Micrasema; species Micrasema longulum. The sequence goes on from NW_028277993.1 coordinate 48,027, forward strand.
ATTTTTTATGAAATAAAAATTGATTCAATATCTAAACTATACTATGAGGAGAGGACTGAGTAAAGAGGAAAGGAAAGAGGGAGGAGAATGGAAAAACTAAAATATTTGGGAAATGACATTTCATTTTAAAAAATTCAAGAAAAAAAGAAAAGTTTTAAAGAACTTTTTTTTAAAATATAGAATATTTTTGATTGGTTGACTCACTAAAAATAAAAACACACGATCAAGAATAATTTATTACATATTAAACAAACATAAAAAATCTTAAAAATAGCATATTTGAAACGAAATAAACATGCGTTTTTAAGACAGTTATTAGACTTTTAAAGCTTATCAATGGAAACCAAAATACAAAATAAAGATTTTATGCTTATAAAAAGGTACGTGCAAAAAAATTAACAAATTAAGAAAGTCTAAAAAAGATAAACCGTATTTATTTATTTATTTATTATATATATACGGCCTAAGCCAATTACAACAGTTACATGAAGAAACATAAATGCAAGAAACTAAACAAAAAGAACATAAAACTATTAAGCAAAGACAAACAAGGGCAAAACAATAATAGTATACAATATATTTAAAAAAACGAAAGACCAAAAACTTTGAGCTAAACCATGCCAATCCAACTTCATCCCACACTGTTTAGTCGCGAAGAGATCTGCGAAAAGCCGGAAGATCTATCCCAAAAAATTCCAAGTCGTGTGATGAATTGGCTAATCCACACATTCTGGACATTGGGGCATAAAAACCAAAGTTGCTCTTGAAGATTTAATAAATAGCAGATTTTGACTTCTGGTGACGCGGTTGGGAACATGAAAAGAAATTGATCGCAACAGAGATGGGACATCACTTAAAGCATTAAGTATTTTGAAAATGCATATAAGGTCCATCTCAGTTCTACGTCTCTCCAATGAAGACATATAAAATAATAAATAGAATTATCGATAAAAAAAGATCATTTGGTATTAGAAATACTTTGAACCAGTTAAAAAAAAAACTACGAAAACAATTTTGAATAACATTAAACGAAAAAATAATATATATATGTATTATTATTTAAAACTAATACTAGATAGTATATATTTATGTAAAAAAAATATATAATGATGTAAAAAAATGATGAAGAGAAATATTTCGTACTTATAAATTAATTAAAGAAAAGAAACGAAAAAAGAAAACACTGATAAACAATTTTTAACAATAGTAACACATAGTTACCTAGAACTATTACCAATGAAATACAGGAGAAGAGCCGTTCTATATGTACTAAATTTTATGTGAAATTAGTCACCAACGCAACGTCCTGGTACTCATTGCCTAGAGAGTGAAGTCTATTGATGACTGCATTTTTACCATATGATGTCGAACTATTGTTGCTACAGTATTGGTAGGTTTGCCGAGTTGTCCTTTTCGGTACATCAAAATTAATTAGTGATAAAATTGCAGGGGTGTCAAACATAGAATAGATTATTTTATATACATTTAAAAAATCATTCATAACTCTCCTATCGCTTAGTCTTAATAATTTCAAAATAAACAGTAACAAATTATAATTTAAAAAATTCAAATATAATCTTTGAACACCATAGTTTATTTACATTGATATAAATTTATATATTGAAAATATCACAAATAAAGTTTTAAGACTTGAAAACAATTTGAAATATCATTAATGCAAAATAAATTTTTAAGGTTTATTTAAGCGATCACGATTCCGAAAGCGAGCGGAAGATGGACAAAGACCCTGAGGAGGATGATTCCGATTATTCTGAAGAGGTACAACGCTCTGCAAGTTATTGTTATGATAAAAACCCGTTATAAATGGTCTAAAACCGCCGCAGCGCCTTCACGTACCTACTAGAGCTCACAATATTGTAATGTTTTTAAATGGTGTAAAAGGATCGGCTTTAGCGTCACCCAATTCGACTCTTTTGCAATCCTGGTCACTGCTTATTACCGACGAAATGAAATAATATATATGTGAAAAAACAAATGAAAAGATTTATTAATATTTATATTTATAATATATCTTTGTGGTCAAACATTTTACTAAATGTTATTAAATATTTGTAAATAACCACTTACCGACTTTTCTATGTCTACCGGTTTCGAGACGTACCCGTCTCTTCGTCAGGACACCAATTAAACCAACACGCAAAACCCACTATACACCTTCACCATAGTTGTTGCACAAACATACAAAACCAGCACGACATGCATTTTAATAAGCACGTGCACTGATTGGGACGAAAATGCACTGATTAAATTATAAAAATATTATCTTGTAGAATTAATGTTAACAAAACAAAACAAAGCTTTAAAAAATAATTTTCCTTTGATCAATAATCAAACAAACTTCCAATATAGTCCTTCATACGATGTTCCACTGTAATGGTCACCCTATAAAATCTATTAAGCTTATTCCCTCCCTCCATCCCATCTACTTTTTTAATTAACTCTCACACAAGAGAATATTTTCATAATTAAATCAGTGCATGTGCCTTTTAAAATGCATGTCGTGTTGGTTTTATATTTTTGCGCAACAACTATGGTGAAGGTGTATAGTGGGTTTTGCATGTTGGTTTAATTGGTGTCCTGACGAAGAGACGGGTACGTCTTGAAACCGGTAGACATAGAAAAGTCGGTAAGTGATTATTAACAAATATTTAATAACATTTAGTGTAAAGATTTATTACCGACAACAATATTACATTTCATACTTTTATTTACAATTTATACTTAAAATTATGGTAAAGTGGAATGCAGTATTACTCACTAGAGTCAACTTTAGTGTTGCGAGAGGATTCCAAACATTCTTGTTTTATATCGGGATAATCTATGTCGATTTCCGTGATCCTTATTTTTGTGTATGTAAATTAATTTTAGTCTATTTTATTACATCTTTTATGTTTTTATTTTCTCTTTTCTTTTCTTAAAAAATAAAAATGTAGTTTTATGTTTCACTCAATTTTATTTCTTTAACTTAATCTTTATCGCACAAAGTCAAACCACCGCACACCCAATATTCTTCTGAGACACCTATTCTCAAAACTCAGAATTTTGCAGCTTTGGGCCCTAGTGAGGTGCTACGATTCGCATCCGTAGAGAAGAACAGGAGTTATGCAGGCGTTATATAGGCGGCATTTGGTTTTCACTGAGTAAATATCCGATCTCCAGACAGCATTCATACTATTGAATGTGTCGCCTGCTATTCATAGCCGCAATCCCAGTTCTTTTTTAAAGCTGCTATTTTCCGTAACATAAACTCCCAGGTATTTGAAACTCTAGACTCTTTCGATGACTCGGTGTGACAGTCAGGGGATTTAGGGCATCAAGGCATAAAGTGTTACAACGTACATGGGTTTTTGCAATGCTGATTTTTAAGCCCATGCATGCAGAGTACCTATTGAGGCTATCTACAGTGGCCTGAAGACCCCTGAGTAAGCATCAACCACAAAGTATTTTTTAATAATAATTTATAATGAAGTGTAACGAAGCGAACGCCTATTCGATCAATTATTAAAAACAAAGTATTCTAACATAGAATTGACAATAAATAAACCACCAAGCGAATTAACGAATTCAGGTGCTGACTTTTCTACTTAGTGCGCTTCTTTTTAATTTAACCAAATTATTGAAAACAATTAAAGTTTCTCACCACTATGCATCAACATGTGTTTATTTAAATTATCTTTTCGTCGAGTTGCATATTGACATTCAGAGCAAGCAAACGGTTTCTCGCCAATATGTATTAAAATGTGCTGTTTTAAATGAGCTTTCTGTCTAGTTTTATATTTACATTCTGAACATGCGAACGGTTTCTCGTCGGTATGTCTCAAAAGGTGTTGTTTCAAATTCCTTTTATGTCGAGTTGTATATTTACATTCTGAGCAAGCGAACGGTTTCTCTTCAGTATGTCTCGAAACGTGCTGTTTCAAATTCTTTTTATGTTGAGTTGTATATTTACATTCTGGGCAAGCAAACGGTTTCTTGTCAGTATGTTTCAAAATGTGCTGATTCAAATTACTTTTACAAAGAGTTATATATTTACATTCTGAGCATGCGAACGGTTTGTTGCCAGAATGTTTTAACATGTGCTGATTCAAATTGCGTTTGTGTTGAGTTGTATATTTACATTCTGAGCATGCGAACGGTTTCCCGACAGTATGTCTCAAAACGTGCTGTTTCAAATTCCTTTTATGTTGAGTTGTAAATTTACATTCCGAGCAAGCGAACGGTTTCTCGTCAGTGTGTTTCAACATGTGCTGTTTCAAATTACCTTTACATATTGTTACATATTTACATTCTGAGCATGCGAACGGTTTGTTGCTTGCATGATTCAAAATATGCTGATTCAAATTACGTTTGTATTGAGTTGTATATTTACATTCTAAGCAAGCGAACGGTTTCTTGCAAGTATGTTTTAGAATGTGCTGACTCAAATTGCCTTTGTGGTGAGTTGTATATTTACATTCTGCGCAAGCGAATGGTTTCTCGCTAGTATGTATTAGAATGTGCTGTTTCAAATTACATTTATATAGAGTTGTATATTTACATTCTGAGCATGCAAAGGGTTTCTTGCCAGTATGCTTCAGGATGTGCTGATTCAAATTGCATTTGCGTTGAGTTGTATATTTGCATTCTGAGCATCTAAACCATTGTTTGTCAGCACTCGTCAAAAGGCGTATATTACGAGGTTTGTTTGTCTTCCTCTTCTTTTGTGTTTCGTATTCACCCTCGGGTAGTGGTTCTGCACTATGGGAAGGTAGATTTATACTCTCCACAAATAATGCTGTCGACTTAGAGCCTGAAAAGATAAAGTCATAATATAAACCTGGTGGGAAGCATTGGGCCAGCGTTTAGCGGACACCAGAGACCTACTTGTAATAGACCCTGATTAGACCTAGAGGGAATCTTTGTATACTGATTGAGCTAATCCACCCTGGCAATAATGATTAGTAATTAACAATTAATTTTTACGACTTATTTCATCGTTTGTTTGCGTAAAAAGGATATTATCACTGACAACCACGCACAATATTACTGACAGCGATGCTCAATTTTATAATTTTATTTACAATTCATACTTACAATTACGGTAAAGTGGAATGCAGTATTACTTACTAGATTCAACTTTAGTGCTGTGAGATGATTCAAAACATTCTTGTTTTATATCAGGATAATCAATGTCGATGTCCATATTATTCCCTATAATAAACTGTTGTTCAGTACTGGTCCCCGGTTCAGCCTTTACAATAGCAACACTTAGTTCCTCGCTTCTGTAGGGACATTTCGTTCCTTCCCCAGTATGGAGAATGTCTCCTTCTACATCTCTAGCCCCTGGTTCAGTCTTTATGGCAACAACACCGAGTTTCTCGCTTCTGTAGGAACATGGCGTCCCTGCCCCAGTAAGGAGAATATCTCCTTTTACATCGCCAGTCCAAGGTTCAGCCTTTATATTAGCAAGACCTGTTTTCTCGCTTTTGTGAAGATATGGTGTCCCTTGCCCAGTATGAAGAAAATCTCGTTTTACATCGCTATTCCACGGTTCAGCCTTTACAGTAGCAACACCTGGTTCCTCGCTTCTGCAGGGACATGGCGTCCCTTCCCCAGTATGGAAAATATCTGATTTTACACCGTCAGTCTTCAGTTCAGCCTTGACACTCACTGAAGCTATTTGTTCCATTGTCGAATATGAACACCTCACTTCTAAAGATCAATAACCTGAAAACGTAAACGGTGCATATTAAATATTAATTGAACAACTTCATCTTTCGTCGCATAAATATTTCCACACAATAAGATTTATTCAAATCATATTTAACTTTTGACGGGAACTTAAATCTAAATGTTAGCCATAGAATTAAGATGTTAGCATTGCCATCATTTTTCACGTCATCGTTTCATCGCTTCACTACTCTTTGTGAATCTAGTAGGTAGGAGAAGGTGAAAGAATTCTTCTATCGGAAAATTTTAAAAGATTTCCTTAAGAGAACAGTTGATTATAATTAACTAAAGCAGCTGGAATATGTAGTTAAAAATTAATATATATTATAGTTTTTTTCTGGACGCGCTCGAGTGAATTAGAATTTACACTATAATTGGGCGACCAGATTGGAGAAATATATTCCAAACGACTTCTAACCAGGGAATTGCGTACTAAGCGACCTCTACAGAGAAACTAACGGCCAAAACGAAAAACTATTCATTTGTGAGTAGTTTAGTCGGGTTCAGTTAGATGTGCGTAGGTACGCGGTCTCTGGACTATTAAAATTCTTTGAATTTCAAGTTAAAACGCCTAAACTCATTTTCTTTTTACATGGCACGTTTGTCTTCGAGAACATCGACATTAACCAGACATAAGGGTATAGCCCTTTCTTGAAAAAAAAATCGTAAAATAGCTAGGCTAAACTAGCCGTTCACAATGGAGTCCTAGTGCCAACTCTAATGTATGGGAGCGAAAAATGGAATTGGAAAAATGATGATGAAAGTAGGTAAAATGCTGTCGATATGCGATCCCCCAGGCGAATGTGTGGTAAAAAGATGTATGATAGGTGCACAAATGTCGAAATCCGTGAACTGTGTAAGGCTGAGACATGCATCTTCGACAGAATCAAGAAAGGGGGTGCTGTGTTGGTTTGGACATGTAGAGCGAATGGACAGCAAAAGAACGGCTAAAAGGATCTACGATGCAAATGTTGATGGATGCAGAAAACGAGGAAGACCAAGAAAGACATGGCACGAGCAAGTCCATCAAATACTTGAAGATGGACATGCCAAAAGTAGGAATAATCGGCGTGCGTGCATGAGAATGTATGAATGTAGAGGAAGCGTCTGTATGCAAGAATATAGTGATGTGGCGTTCTATCCTCTATGCCTACCCCTACGGGGAAAAGGCGTGATGGTTTGTTGTTGCTGTTGCTTATATAGCTTATGAAAGGTAGTGGATTTCTGAAATTGAGGATATGTATACGGAGAGAGCTAATTTACAAATATAATGTATTTCACGTCACTTTGTTAAACAAAAATACTTTTCAAATGTACACGTATTTCATTGAACTGCAAACATAATTGAGGTTATGTTTGAAGAGTAGCACCGATGCTTCTTTACGAATTGTATGTATGTTACATATCTTTAGGAACTTCCAAATTAACTAATAAACTCACGTTTTACACAGACAAAACCTTAGGAACGCGGATTACAGCACGAAATGGTTGATATGATATATGACGCACGCGGTGCGGCCATTTTGAGGAGGCACATAGACAATAATTCAGATGATAAAACGACGACATAGAAAATCATAGACATAAACATACTTTACCGTAGGTACTTATTTGCCTAATGAGATAGTGTCGGGCGACAGAAGAATACCGTTCTGTTCATGAAATAAAACTAGAATCCTCGACGAGTGTTTTCAACTTCAAATATCAAGGTAAAAATCAAGAAAAATAAATCCAGTGAACGTAATATTACATTTGTGCAAAACGTGATGTTACCATGCCATATTTCTTTGCGGAGTAAATAAACCTGTTTAAAAAATATTTTTTTAGCGATAATTAATTCGAATAAAAAGAATTGAATGCATTTATGGCAGTTTGAATGCAGTAATTCATTCGAATGAATTAGTAATTGGACTAAATAAATAAATTGGTTATTGTGCAAAACGAATGAATTATAGTCCTTATAATATAACTTGATTAAATGACAGCTGTCAAGCTCATGTCAATAGTGATGGGAAATTACTGATCACTGATCATGTACCGATCAATTCGATTTTATCAGTTTTTTCATGCAAACATGAAACTATGTTTCCGAAATTCGATATAAAAACGCAAAAACAAGCCTATTATAGTGTGTTGAATACAATTATTCACCAAAAAATAAGACATTTATACTTTTTTCGTGAACATTATCAAACGAATTATTTTTTTATTCGATCAAATTACATTTATCAATTTGTCCATCTCTAACGTTTTTGCAAAATGATGTAACCTTGTAAGAACTTCGTTAATAATTAGGTTTATTTAAGTTTTTTAAGCTGATTTATATGTCAAGCATTGTATTAAAAAAATAAATTAACTTACCAAATTTGAATTAATATAAATCACTCCTTGGACGTTACTACAAAGTTATGTCGTCAGTTTTTCTGACAACTGCCATGCTAGTCATTCTATATTTTAAGTACTATAGGTAGTAATTGTAGCAAATTAATGTATTAGTAATTTCCAAACTCTTTGAAAAATATTAATTCACTCGAATGCAAATAGACCAATAGGCGTGCGTGTAATTCAACCATTGCAAATAAATCAATGGGCGGGCTTTACACCGAATGAATGAAGTAATTTAGTAATAAGTCTGTTACGGACGTCGATACGGAAAGCGGCGCTTGTAGGGACCGCCACCGCGCTAGATTAAGTGTTAGAGTTAGGGAAAATGAGCTGCCCTCCAATAAAGACTAGTATTTGTCACTTTCGAGGGTGGCTTTTTCCATACCGAGGTATTTAGTTTGTAAATTAGTTTGTGTATATTTTTGAATATTCATTGTTTCGAGCTGCGCTGCCGCCGCTAGAATGCCGTGAGAACTGGAGGGGATAGTGCCTATATACGTGGAGGGCTTGCTAGAAATAAAATCCGTGTTAGAACGTGACATATGTTCTTCATATGTTATTAGTTTTGGTAAAATAAAATTCCTAAAATGAGCATACAACATATTTTAGAAAGTAAAAAAATCGTTTAATGTAATTGTAATAAAGTTTTAATATTAGAGTTTTACTTATTTATAACAAGTTATAATCAAACCAATAAATTGTTATCACTTTTGGCCGGGTGTATTTAAGGATCCAGGCAGAGGGAGGAAGTGTTCTTGTAAAAAAAAACGTGTATCACCAGTTCAGTATTTTTTTAATAACAATTATAATGAAGTTATTTCACTGTGTATCAACATGTGTTTTTTCAAATGATCTATCCGTCGAGCTGTATACTTACATTCTGAGCATGGGAACGGTTTCCCGCCAGTATGTATGAAAATGTGCTGTTTCAAATTACTTTTAGAACGAGTTGTATATTTACATTCTGAGCATGCGAACGGTTTCTCGTCTGTATGAATTAACAAGTGCTGTTTTAAATTTTTCTTGTGTCGAGTTATATAATAACATTCTGAGCACGCGAACGGTTTCTCAGCTGAATGTATAAATAAGTGCTGTTTCAAAAGACCTTTCTGTCGAGTTGTAAATTTACATTCTGAGCAAGAGAATCGTTTCTCACCAGAATGTATCAAAATGTGACGTTTCAAATTAGTTTTAAGTTGAGTTGTATATTTACAATCTAAGCATGAGAACGGTTTCTCGCCTGAGTGTATTAAAATGTGATGTTTCAAATTACTTTTATAAAGAGTTTTATATTTACATTCTGAGCACGCGAACGATTTCTCACCAGTATGTATTAGCGAGTGCTGTTTTAAATTCTTTTTGTGCCGAGTTATATAACTACATTCTGAGCATGCGAACGGTTTTTCAACTGAATGCACAAACGAGTGCTGTTTCAAAAGACCTTTCTGTTGAGTTGTATATTTACATTCTAAACAAGCGAACAGTTTCCCGCCAGAATGTCTCAAAATGTGGTGTTTCAAATTACTTTTAAGGTGACTTGTATATTTACATACTGAGCAAGCGAACGAATTCTCGCCAGTGTGAATTAAAATGTGATTTTTTAAATTACATTTATATCGAGTTGTATATTTACATTCTGAGCATGCGAATGGTTTCTTGCCAGTATGTTTCAAAAGGTGCTGGGTCAAATTGCCTTTGTGTCGAGTTGTATATTTACATTCTGAGCAAGCGAACGGTTTCTCACCAGTATGTATAATAATGTGCTGTTTTAAAAGACCTTTCTGTTGAGTTGTATATTTACAATCTGAGCATGCGAACGGTTTTTCGCCAGTATGTATTAAAATGTGCCGTTTCAAATGACCTTTCTGTTGAGTTGTGTATTTACATTCTGAGCATGAGAACGGTTTCTCGCCAGTATGTTTCAAACTGTGCTGTTTCCAATTCCCTTTATGTTGAGTGGTATATTTACATTCTGAGCATGCAAGCCATTTCTTGTCAGCACTCCTCAATAACTGCACATGACGAGATTTATTCGTCTTCCTCTTCTGTCCTGTTTCATATTCACACTCGGGTAGTAGTTCTGCACTATGAGACGGTAGATTTATACTCTCCACAAATAATACTGTTGACTTAGTGCCTGAAAATATAAAGTCATAATATAAACCTGGTAGGAAGCATTGAGCCACCGTTTAGCGGACACCGAGGACTCACTTGTAAACGACTCTGACTAGGCCTAGGTAAACTTTATATATCCCATGAATACAAATTTACTATTACTATTAACTTGTTTTGTAGTTAAATACGTTCGTCTTTGTGATTATACATTTTGCATCACGAAATAGTCATTAATGATTATGATAAAATTATAAATAAACTTATCAGTGAAACTTCTTGGTTTAGTCTTACTTTTTATTATTTTGACCAACGATAATAAAAAGTAAAACCAAACCAAGAAGTTTCATTGATAAGTTTATTTATAATTTTATCATAATCATTAACTATGGAGTTTTATCAAGAAATATAGTCATTGCCGATTTGTGGTTTTTCCATCAAGCTTATATGTAAAAATAAAGTACATTAAAACTTAGTAGTGTGATGTCGCCCAGCACTGAACCAAGTACTGTTGGCAATGTATAGATGTGGCGGGCACGGATGATACTCGGTACTCGGCACTGTGGGTATAGGAAGTCTGTAGTACTCACCCCTAGCGGCTACTGACTACAATAGGAACTGCCCAACCACACACAATATACTGGCAACAATATTACATAAAATACTTTTATTGACAATTTATACTTATAATTATGGTAAAGTAGAATGCTGTATTACTCACTAGAGTCGACTTCAGTGCTGCGAGAGGATTCCGAACATTCTTGTTTTATATAGGGATAATTAATGTCGATTTCTATTTTACTCTTTATACTATACTGTTGTTCAGTACTTGTCCCCGGTTCAACCTTCACGGTAGCAACACCAGGTTCCTCGCTTCTGTAGGGACATGGCGTTCCTTCCCCAGTATAGAGAATGTGTTCTTGTGCGTCGCCAGTCCCCGGCTCAGCCTTCACGGTAGTTCGGAGAATATCTCCGTATAAACCACCCGTCTCTGGTTCAGCCTTGACACTCACTGAAGCGATCTTTTCCATAGTCCAATACGAAAACCTTACAACTGAAGATCAATCACCTGAAAAGTATGTTGCCTACAGAATATTTTATATTTATTATTACATTATATTTCCTCGCATTAATATTTTCACGATATAAGATTAACCTAAATCGTATTTTACTAATTAAACAGAGATCTGGGTGCATTTTTAAATGTAAGGATCATTAAGGTGTTAACCTGAAGATTTAACTACTCGTTATAAATCTCGTTGGTATTATTATTATTATTCCATATCCGCCCCCTAGTTGGAGCATATGGTGTCTACAAAGATCCTCCAAGCATCTATGTCAAAAGAGGTAAAAATACTGGCTGGTGATAGGGTCTCCTGGATATAACTGGTGATGTCCACATGCTCCACTTAGGAGGGGATGTGGACAGGAAGGAGAAGAAGACTTTTATTATTCTGTACGCTATTTTTCAGAGCAAATTCTGACTCGAGTTTCGCTACTATATAAATATATACACGAAAAGGAGGGCAATGCCATATAGACCCGTTTGAAATCATAGAATCACTGTTTGTTGCAATCTATTATATGGACCCTTATTCAAGGGACAATTTCAAATGCTAAAAATTGTTACTTTCCCACAGTTTTATAAAAAATAGAGGGTGGCCAAAATAAATAGTCATTCAACTATAGACGTGGTCATTGTATTAAAGAACAGCCCGCTGTGAAACGGGGCACGATATTCAACGCAATACACATTTTATTTACGAACGAAAACATCCTGTGCTGCGGCGGATTAATAATAATAATAAACTCACGTTTTATACAGACAAAACCTTAGGACACGGATATGATGTATGACACGCGGTGCGGACCATGGATTATACTGGGCAGCCATTTCGAGGAGACACATAGACAATATCATAGATCCTAGTGCAACAATACAGAAGGTCATAGGCATTAATAAACTATTCAGTCCATACTTATCTGGCAAAGATCAACGGACTTATTATTACGAATAATAAAATAATTCTGGACCTCAGAGGCTGGCGGATGCAAATCCAGATTTTGGTTAAACAACATTTTGATTTTCGTATCCAGTTGATATGAGCTAAACATACCTGTTTAAAATATCCATGCAAAAAACCCTTTGTCCCCGTAAAATAAGCAGGTATTTTCGTTTCAGATTATAAAATCAACCTTTGTTTGTATTGGGAAAAAACGGGGCGATGTTTTTTAAATATTTCAAAACGAATTTAAATATAACTCTCCAATACGTTCTATAAAATAAAGTGTTCGGTAGACTCAAATCAGTGTTTGATTTCGAATTATAAGTTTAAATATGGAGTTGTACAAAATAAACACCAAATCAATCAATAAATTCTTTGAAACCTATGTATTGTAAAAATCTAGTACCAAACTTCGTAGACTTCACAGATCCAATATAAATATTATTTTTTGATCGAGTACTGTACTGATGGATGTCTCTAGTGAAAGCAGGCTTTACGTTACTGTGCATTGAGTCAAGACTTGTATTAATGATAGTGTCAGTTATCTCGAAATAGGAAAACATGCTAAAAGGCATAACTTTTGTTTCAAAATAAATGTCCCTTACATGAGTATCATACGGTAGGTAAAACAAATTTTTGATCGCTCTATTCTGAATAACCTGAACCTCAGAAATTTTGCTCTTAGTTGCAAAACCCCAAACACAGCATTGGTATGATAAATGTGAATGGATCATAGAAAAATAGATTGCTCGAAGCAGCGAAACTGGAAGCATTTTCTAAAATCTGTACAGTATTCCAGCTACAGGGACAATCTTTCCCTTCACGTGCTCAACATGTTCATTCCAAGTAAGCTGCGAGTCCACTAACAGTCCCAAGTACTTGGTACTATTTTTTTCTCCAGACGATTATCACCAATAAAGACATCAATAGATTCATTGCTTTTATTTCCAAATAGAAGGTAGTGAGCCTTTTTTGCATTCAAGCTCAGTATTTTAGTTTTAAACATGACGAGACGTTTATGAATAAGTGTGGAAAAGAGACAATGAGTTTTAAGCAGTAAGTGAGAGGGAGGAGAGACCTCCTTATTTGAGAGTTATAAAACCACCCCAAACGGTCGGAATAAACGAGTCGGAAAAGAGCCAGGAAGGAGAGTCGTTTAAGAGTCGGTCGACAGTCAGGAGAGTTAGTTGGGTCTACGCGATCGCTACCCTTGATTGCGGAGACGATGCAGCGTGGAAGTCGAAGTTAGGGAGTTTAAGTGCAGTGAGTGCACAGGGTAGCCAGTGCTACATAGCAAACCTCGTGGAATCCGACGACTCCACGAGGGTCATAATTATTTGTAGGGTCATAATTATTCATAATAAATCCAATCCAATCCAATTCATGTTATAGCTTAATTTTATGATGTATTTTTCTAAAGTGTATTTTTGTAATTATATCTCTTTGTAAATAATAAGTGTATGGAAAAATAAACAAATAAAAAAAATAAAAAAATATTTTAATGAAAATAATGATAATTATGGTTTATTAACAAAAAAATACAATTTCTACATACATACTTAGGTAATAGATTTTTCTGGATTTTGTCTAGTCTGCCTAACAGGGTACAATCTATTTTAAAGCAGACATTTTTATGCAAAATAAACACAAACATGACTACCTACTACCTACTAGTCAATTTAGTATTGATTTATACTATTTATTATTTTAGAGGGTTTTTGAGTAAATTTTCAAATTTTTCTTTATACAAACCCAGTAGCCAAATTTTACAAAATGTAGTATGAACTTTTTTTGCATTTAAAAATCTTAAAATCTGTTTAAGCAAAAAGATCCAGCTGCATAAATAGGCATATAACTCATTAATGAAATGTTAATTTTGAACAAATGGAACACCATTGGCAAGAAAAATACTATTTCCATCATAAACAATATTTTCTAATCAAGTAGTTATCTGTAATTTTATATTAGGGAGATATTATATTTCCTTAAACATCTCAAAACTGTAATTTGACAGTTGGATCTTTTCTGCATAAATACGTCCAATTGGCTTAGGCCATATAATATATAACAAATAAATCAATAAAATATATCTTGTATCGTTCACATGTAAGCTGCCCTTATGGGTACAAAAACTACTTTCAGTCGTAATTTCTTCGTTTGTTTGTGGATTCTCCACCATAGTTCGTTTTATCTATGGTTCTTCTGTCAAACGCTAAGCTGTGCGCGTCCCTCTCGGTTCGCGGGTAACAAATACATCAATTACAATATTATTGGACGAACATACAAAGTTTTTACCCACAAATCACCGCAAAAAGTAAGTTATAATTATATAATGTAGAACAACATGCATGTTATTTGTAGTACCGCAACAGAATCGAAAACTTCCGTGCGTGAGGCAAGCCTCTTAGCTCGAGGGTAATCCTTCTACTCCTTGTGTGGAACAGTCTAGTTTTTGGATGATTTGCATAATGAGTTCGTAATAGACACTATAAACACACATTAATTTGCGTATTGTTTGGCTAAACTTAGAATACTGAGGCACTCTGATACATGGCAGATGACAGCAGGCATAACCATAGAAACACATAACAGTTGAACTCTCACGCATCTTATTCAGGAATATACCAATTTGAATGCAAAGATGGGTGAAATCACGCCAATGATTCTAATAATTACAATATTTTGAGTTTGTTCAAATGTTTGTAAACAATATTTTGAGTTTGTCTAATTTTTTGATGACAAGGACTGGATTGAACTTCCGAAGAGCTGTTTTTCATTTTCAATTTTATTTATTCATATACATGTACATTACAAAATGGAATATCTTAATTCATACATATAGAATTAATTAAAATATTAAGGTAAAGTTAGGTATGCATAAAAATAACACACAAGTATACATAATATCCAGATAATAATATGTTAAAAAAGTAAGAGACTATTAACGAAAAACTCCCTCAGAGACGTGAAAAATGACAATGTCCAAAGTAATATTGTTCAACATAGAGATAGCCCTTCCAACAGGCACAACCATTGGCAGGTTGGTCCTGTATATTGGAATGTGAAACGGTCTATGCTGACGCTGTCTCAGGTAATTATCAGGAACATCAAAGCCAATGAAAGTTTTTTTTTTTAAAACTGTTCATCGTATTACAATGTCTTTCAGAATTTACAGTTACCGTGGCACCTCTATGATTTTCGAAAAAATACGACCCAATGATTTCTCTGCCCGAAATAGCACACCAAACAGTCACTTTTTCGCTGTGCAATGGTTCGTCATGCATTTCTTTGTGATTTTTCGTACTCTGGTAACGAAAGTTTTGTTTGTTGACATAACCTCCCAAACTGAAATGTGCTTCGTCACTGAAGAAAATGTTTTTTTAGTCGTGTTTTTATAGAAAAAGTCGCTAACATCCTCTCGGAATAAGTTATTCTTGCCTGATAGTCATTTAATTTTTGGACTCTCTGTATTTTGTAAGGATGGAACTTGAGTTTCTTTTTCATTATTTTATGCAATGCTGATCTGAAGATCCCTAAAGCCGACGATCAAGCTCTTACTGACGTTCGTGGATTTTGCATAGTTGAATCAAACACTCGTTGGATGTTTTCTTCAGTTGATACTGTTAGAGGTATAATTGAGTATTTAGTTATAATAGAAAGCTTATGTATTTCAACGTTATTACTATGATATTGCACCATCATATATTCACAATGCTACCGGTGAGTGCGTCTACCATGTGACCTTCTTCTTGGCTTCTCTTCGTCGCCACTTGGGGGCACTGCCGGCACTACAACTAGTACCACGTGATCCTAGCGTTCACAGCTCTACATAATGCTCGTAATAATACAGAAAGAACTGGGACTTGGCGACGAGCTGATTCGGCCGATCCTAAAGTTCTAAATATTGTTATCCAATATCGAATCAAGCCTTTTAAAGGCGCATCGCGTATTCGTGGAATATTGTAACGATTACAGAACTTGCGCTGCGCCGTAATGAGCGAAAAATCGCTTGTTAAATATGCTTCGATCGCAAACGCACGATGCTCTTCCGACCAACGCTCTATTGGGACTAAAAAAACTCTCAACGCCGACGCTCTGAATGCCGCGCCCCTCTAGCTTCCCGCGTTCAAAAGTAATAACTGTTCTTAATATAAAAATTGCCACCGGCACCCTGTATATATGTAATCACAAATTACAACAGAGATTGAGAACATTTTAGAGAAGGGAACATGGAAGTCTAGGCATTTACGGAGCTTATGACTTGTCATTGGCTGGTTCAAATGGCCACTTCACACACTGTGTAACATTCACCATTCTGCCCATGTTTGAACATCCACATTTCTTTAGTTCTTCCATTTGTTGACTTCACTAAAGTCAATTAATTTTTTTAAAATTAAGTGATTAAAATAAAATAAAACGTATTGGCTTTATAAAATTGAATTCATATTTTCCGTATTATACATTTTTATGTCTGATACCTTTATTTTCGTAATATTTGAAAAACGCGAATTAGGGGAAAAGTGATAAGAACAACTTTAATAAGTTGAAAAATCTCAACATGCGGCCCCTGGCGTAGTAGTTAAGACGCTTGACTTACGCTCGCAAGGTTCTGGGTTTGATTTTAGTTGACACCTCAAAAATTCAAATTCATTATTCTCAAACCTGGGTGGTTTTTTACTGTAATTTACCACTAATTGTGCCTCCAGCCTGTTATGGTGTAAAATAATTACCAATTTCAAAAACGTGTTTTCATGGCGTATTAGGAATTATTTAAAAAATCCTTTCTTATGACATTTATTATTTTATTTTCGAGTCAAATATTTTGTTTCATTTCTAGGAGTTATCTTCAAATAAATCAAAGGATTACTTTGAATCCATTCTTAAAACTAGAGTTATGGAAATCGCTTCGATAAGTATTAAGTTGGAACCGGGAATTGGCGAAGTAGAAGAAGATATATTTAATACTGAGGAGGGGGGGTCCTTTCACTATGGAAGCGAGAAGCAAGGGGTTGCTACCATAAAGGCTGAACCGGGGACTGGCGATCTAGATGGAGCTATTCTCCATACTGGGGAATGGGCGTCACGTCTCTACAGAAGCGAGGAGCCAGGTGTTGTTACTGTGAAGGCTGAACCAGGGACTGACGATGTAGAAGGAGATATTCTCTATACTGAGGAAGGGGCATCACATCCCTACAGATGCGAGAAGCCAGGTGTTGCTACTGTTAAGGCTGAACAGGGGACTGGTTGTGTAGAAGGAGATATTATTTATACTGAGGAAGGAGCATCACATCCCTACAGAAGCGAGGAGCCAGGCGTTGTTACTGTGAAAGTTGAACCGGGGACTGGTGATGTAAAAGTAGAAATTCTCCATACTGGGGAAGAGGCCTCGCGTCCGTATAGAAACGAAGAGCCAGGTGTTATTTGCGTGAAGGCTGAACCGGGAACCAGTACATACCAGCCTAGCATAACCGGTGAAATAATTGCTAACGAAAACACGAATATTAAAAATCCTGACATTAAACAAGAATGTTTGGATTCCTCTCAATACGACGAAATTCCCTCAAGTAAGTTATACTAAAAATAAAAATTAGATGATTTTTTCTTGCGTAATAAACACCAAACAAGTTTTTTTTAAATCAACACTAGTTATATTTACTGGCATAGAAAACACTTCAATACTACTTTGATTTCCCTGTTCTTTAGAATTGTTTTTGACTCCGTTTCTTTTCCAAGAAACCGGGCTCTGGAGCAACAATTTCATAATATTTTTTTTAAATGTTACCCTTGGTGTAGAGTCAGCGCGTTTGCCTACCATGCAAGTGGTCTCGGGTTTGTTTGCCGACGGGATTGACATGAAATATTTATTTGAAAAGGTGTTTTTGCACTAGAATATTTCATAGTACTTGGACCTTCATGTAAACATTTTTTTTTTCTTTTTTTTAATATACACCGCGATTGGTGTACCAGTGCACCATTATTTGCGGAAAGGGAATTAATATTAAAGTTTAATTGCATTTTACAGAACTTATAATTTAAACATATTTGGTTTAACCTTTTAAAAAAAACTTAAATTTTTTTTGGCTTTCTATTTTTGATTTATTTTATTAATACAAATACCTACATGAATTATCTTATTTTCCATTAGTTTGTTATAAAATGTACACAATTTTAAACGATAACATTGTTCGTGTTTTTATTTCAGGTTCGCAAGCAAGTCAGAAATATTACACCTGTTCAGAGTGTCCATTTAAATCTTTACGAAGGATTAATTTTACATCGCACATGTTAACTCATACGTGCGAGAAACCATTCTCATGCTCAGAATGCCAATATAAATCTTTACGAAAAAGCAATTTAAAAACGCACTTGTTAACTCATACTGGCGAAAAACCATTCTCATGCTCAGTCTGCAAATTTAAATGCACTCAGAGCTCTGCTTTGAAATCACATATGTTTACTCATAATGGCGAGAAATCATTCTCATGCTCGGAGTGCCAATATAAATGTTCACACGGCTTTGCTTTAAAGTCACACATGTTAACTCATACTGGCGAGAAACCTTTCTCATGCTCAGAGTGCCTTTATAAATGTTCAAAGAGGTCTACTTTAAAATCACACATGCTAACTCATACTGAAGAAAAACCGTTTTCGTGCTTAGAGTGCCAATTCAAATGTTCACGAATAGTTAAGTTGAAATCACACATGTTGACTCATACTCGTGAAAAACCATTCTCATGCTCAGAGTGCCAATTTAAGTGTGCTCTAAAAACTTACTTGAAATCGCACATGTTAACTCATACTGGCGAGAAACCATTCTCATGTTCAGAGTGCGAATTTAAATTTTCACGAAAAGATAAGTTGAAATTGCACATGTTTACTCATACTGGTGAGAAACCATTCTCATGCCCAGAATGCGAATTTAAATGTTCACGTAGAGACAAGTTAAACTTACACTTGTCGACTCATACTGGTGAGAAACCATTCGCTTGCTCAGAGTGCGACTTTAAGTGTGCTTTGAAATCTTATTTAAAATCACACATATTAACTCATACTGGTGAAAAGCCATTTTCATGTTCAAAGTGCGAATATAAATGTTTACAGAGCTCGTCTTTGAAATTACACATGTCAACTCACACTGGAGAGAAACCATTCTCATGCTCAGTGTGCCAATATAAATGTTCGCAGAGAACTAAAATGACATTACACGAGTTAACTCATACTGGCGAGAAACGATTCTCGTGCTTAGAGTGCCAATATAAATGTTTACAGAAATCTGCTTTGAAAACACACATGTTAACTCACACTGGCGAGAAAACATTCTCATGCTCAGAGTGCGAATATAAAGCATTACGAAAATATGATTTGAAATCGCACATGTCAACTCATACGCACAAGAAACCATTCTCGTGCTCAGAGTGCCAATTTAAATGTTCTCAGAAACATAATTTGAAATCGCACATGTTAACGCATTCTGGCTATAAACCATTCTCGTGCTCAGAGTGCCAATATAAATGTTTGCGTAAAAGTTATTTAACAAAGCATATGTATATCCATACTGGCATCAAACCGTTTAGTTGCCCCGATTGTGAACGTTCATTTTCCAAAAAGAGGTATTTAGTCAATCATTCATTAAACCACATTCGATAGAAAGTTCCTACTGTGAAATAACTAAAACTATAATATCAAACACACGCACAAAAAAGTATGTGTAACATGTAGTTCGAACACAAAATTAGCTACAAAACAATTATGGCAACCAAGATACAAATGAGCATTTAATCTATAAAGATCAGAATAAAGTGAAATTTCGATATAAATTTGTTGCGACAGAGAGGCATTTTTGAGAAGGGAATGTGGAAATCTAGGCGTTTACAGAGCTTATGACCGATTATTAGGTCAAAACATCATTTATTTCAGCTCAGCTCTTTCACATTTTCTCAGCTCTCCGCCTGTTGACTTTCGTGAGGTAAAAGAGCTGAAACCTTTATTTTGCGGGTGAGATTCATCCGGCTGAACCATTTCACCTACTAGGCAGCGCCCGATAATAATGTTTATACTTCTTATATCGGTTAGTTTAATCTACTTTGTTTAGAATATGTGTAAATAAGTATAAACAGAGGTCTACAAACATTTGGACACGCTCAAAAGTGTGATTTCCTTATTTGTTGACTAAACATATTAACAAATTACAACAGGGATGGAGAAATACCTGTATGGAAATACCTTAAAGAAGGGAATATGGAAGTCTAGGCATTTACAGGGTTTTTGATCTGTCATTGGCTAGTTTAAGTGGCCGCTTTACACACTGTGTAACATTCACCATTTTGCCTATGTTTGAACATATTTCTTCGATTTTTCCATTTGTTGATTTGAGTGAAGTTAAAGAGCTGAAACCTTTATTTTTGTGAAGAGATTCACCTATTTCACATAATAGGCAACGTCTGAAAACAATTTCTGAATTTTTAAGCGTCTTCTTGCACCAATTGGTTTTATTACAATATTTGAGTTTGTCCAAATGTTTGTAGATAAAGCCTGGATTCCACCCCCTCAGGAGTCACTAAAATTATCAAATTACAACAGGGATGGAGAGTATTCTCCATTATTAACGTATGTTAATGAAGGGAAAAAATTTGTTAATCTTAATGACTCCCGAGGGGGTGAAATCCAGTCTTCTTCTACAAACATTTGGACAAACTCAAATATTGTGATTAAACATATGTTTTGTAGATATTCGTGGATACAATCCTGCATTCATGTATTGTCTTCAATAACACAATTTAGGTAGAATTACATCTACAATATTTTGAGTTTGTCCAAATTTTTGTAGACAAGGACTGGATTCAACTCCCTGGGGAGCTGTTTATATTAACATATTACAGCAGAAATGAAGAACATTTAAGAGAACTTAAACCAGCCATTGACAGGTCATAAACCCTGTAGATGCCTAGACTTCTGTATTACCTTCTCTTAAATGTTCTTCATCTCTGTTGTAATATGTTGATTACATCTGTCTGGATACATGACGGTGAGAAGATGAATTATTGTTACTAATATTAATATCGAATACCTGAGTAAACATGCGTGCCTACCACTAGTTGTTAAGAGATGTATATATATGATTATATTTATATTCGATCATATTTCGTATTAAGATGTCTCCCTGTAATTGTATCAGCATTGGGAAGGTAATATAATAATTTTAGTGTACGTGTTATGTAGGCCAAGAAATGTATATTTATTTAGTCTTAAGATAGACAAACATAATCTATGAATGTCCTTATCAAAGAATTTAGAATAGCCCAGAAGGAGCGTAGAATCATATTTGAATACATCGGACTGTGTTAAAAAAAACCCCACTTTGACTTATTTAATTTGTTGTTTGATTTCATTTGCGGCAGCAATTATATGTTCACAAGCAAAAACTTAGGAAGGACACTCCCAGTGCTGCCTGAGTAGCAATGATACCAAATGTAATATTATGTGCCGTGGAAGTTTCGTCTCAGATAACATTTAAGTCCGCTTTTCGGTACATGAAAAAAAACTTATAGGATATTAAAAGAAAATCAGAAAATAATAACACATTCGTACTAATTAAAATTGAATGCAGTTTTTACACTGGTAATTTTTTTAAATTTATTAATATATTCGTTTTAATCGTTTTTAGTTACTTGGGGAGATTATTGTAATTTTTGACACCTTTGAAAACAAAGCTTTTTTGACTTCATAGTCAGTCAGTCAGTCTTGTGTGGAATTTATCTGGATTAAGATTAATCATAATTTTAATGAATATGTGTTTTCATTTAGAAAATTATTAATATTTAATATCTAACTTATCTTCATGCCCAATCAATGAAAAAACAAGTGAACGTAGGATGCAGAAATCGGATAAATTCTTCGAATGTGCCGTAAGAGCCGGCATGGCGGTTCTAGGAAAACGTTCCCTAGAAGGCGTAGCTAGGGATATCAGATGTAATCCGAACCAGCAGCCGGAGGACACTATTTGTACATAGTGACTTGTGGAACAAGCAAGCCCTTGGCCCATCTGCCGGGTCGCAATACGTGGCCGTCCGCCCGCCACGCCCAAATCACCTGCCTACCGCCAGCGTAGGAAGCACCACCTCCGCCGTAGTCTAGGACTCCTCCGACAACCGGTCCCGAACGTCTCCGAGCCAGGATCACCGGCCCTCAGCAGCCTCCGGACCGTCCGACTTCTGCACCCTGTCCGCGCACTCGCTTCATAAGAAACCGAATGATCAAGATCTCCACGCAACTATTTTAACCTTCGTCATAAGGTTACTGCAAGCTTAGTAATAAGACGTAATTTGTAAGGCTATGTTCAGATCTAAGCTTAAATTCATTGTGTTGTTTTACATAATAAACTGTTCAATTTTAGTTATACATCTGTCGTCACTAAGCCACCCTTCTTTTTAATAATATGTCTATGCACTTAAAATAAACTTCTCGAATACGAACTATAGAATTTCTCATATTTCATTTTATAAATTTATTGCATAATCTTTTATGTCTTCTGTACGTGTGATGTAACTGAACTTCTCCTAAACGGCTTAACCGATTTACGTGCGGTTTTCGGCGAAATGTAGATCTTTGCGCTGCGCGTGTTCGTAGATATCAAAAAAATAGAAGCATAAATCTTTTTTTCATCGACCTACCAGGGTTGCGTTCGACGAGAATGCATGT
The DNA here is from genome assembly GCF_059751315.1 of Micrasema longulum. Lineage (NCBI taxonomy): Eukaryota > Metazoa > Arthropoda > Insecta > Trichoptera > Brachycentridae > Micrasema > Micrasema longulum. Next base: position 70,958 of record NW_028277993.1, read on the forward strand.
ACGAAAAACATTGAAGGATATTAATTTTTTTGTGTTTGGTTAAAGTTTGTTTTTGAATGTTTACAAACAACATTTGCTTTTTATAGATCCCAATCAGATTTCTTCCTTACATTCCTTATAATTTCTTACCAATTATTCCTTTTTACTGTATTTTTGAGAATACTAAAACAATATTAACTGACATTCAGTAATTTTTTTAATATCGCATTTATGCATAAAATGCACCCCTGTTGGTAAGAAGCGCCTAGTTTGACATTTGCAATAAGAATTCTATTTTTTTAAATGATTTATATTTTTTGTAATTCAACTATAAAAAAGTACTTAGGTACCTACTTATCAATGAAAAGTCTCTTTCCAGGTTAAAAACAGGCAAGCCAACGTTCGGGCAGGACGTCTGTCGGTCCGCTAGTATATATATATATATATTTGATAACAGGGAATCTATACAAAACTAGTTTATGGAAAATGAGAAACTTACTCTCGCCGTAGAAATCTTACAAGATGGACGGGCTTGGTGACAGGCGACTGACGTCTCTCTTCAGGGGAGCTCCAGAAGCGCTGAGGACGGAGGCAAATGCTAACGACGTGCTCCCTCCTGTCAACGTAACCACTGCTGTTCTGCCAAGAGCGAACCTGTAAGAATAATACGATTTAATTAGAACCATTTTTAAATTAGCTTTTAATAACAGGTAAGCATAGACACAGTCCCTCGCAGTACCTGCATACGCAGAACTAATTTAACATTGCTATTGGACGCGGCTAGGCGAAAGCTTTGTGCGTTTTCAAGGAATTAGTTTTTTTTTGTTTATTTTAAATTTTATTTATTTATTCATAAATATGTACATTACAAAATGGAATATCTTAATTCATACATATAGAAAAAATTAAATAATTAGGTATATATAAAAAAAAAACATTAGTATACATAATATCCAGAGAAGAATAATTTAAAAAAGTAAGAGAATCCTGTAACGAAAACTCCCTCAGAGACGTGAAAAATGTCAGTATCCAAAGGGATATTGTTTAACATAGAGATAGCCCTTCTAACAGGCATGACCATTGGCAGGTTGGTCCTGTATATTGGAATGTGAAACAGTCTATGCTGACGCTGTCTAAGGTAATTATTCGGAACATAAAAGCTAATGCTCCGCATAATTTTAGGGTTGTCAATAATACCGCGCAACAATCGAAAGAAGTGCGTTGTTAAATACACATTCCTTCTAGACTTCAAACTGTTGTAACCGAGCATATCCTGTAAAAACTCAGTAGAATAAAGCCATGGATAATATCCGCACTCCCTCATGTAGAGAAACCGAAGAAATTTCTTCTGAACCCTCTCCACCATAAGAGAGTACTTCAACTCACACGGTCCCCGAATCGTCGAGCCACTCTCGAGTCTACTTCGCACCAACGAGTTGTAAAGAATTCTCAGTACTCGTGTACCACCAAAAACCCTGGTAGTACGCAAGACGAATCCTAACACCTTCAACACACTACTACAAACTGTTTCGATCTGATCATGAAATGTCAAGGAACTCACAAAAGTGATGCCTAGATCTTTAACCTTCGCAATCCGCATAAGATTCTTATCATTCATTCTATAGCGGAAGAAAAGCGTTTTGTGGGCCCTGGTGAAAGACATAACTTAGCATTTTGAAATATTTAACAATAATTTATTTCGTCTTCCCCCTTCAAATACGTTTATAATGTCCGCCTGGAGAGTACGAAAATCATCCAAAGTTCTAACCCTCAAAAATAGCTTCAAGTCATCTGCGAATAATAAAAAACCCGATTTGACTACAACTTTTTTAATATCATCAATAAAAATAGAGAACAGTAATCGGCCCAGGTTGGATCCCTGGGGAACACCTGAGTAACTAAATTTTTTTGATGCAAACAAGCCATGTGAAACGTATTGATTTCGGTTTCGGAGGTAGCTCACTATTATTTTAGCATTCCATCCGAGAAACCGATCTCATCAGCTTGTTTAACATAACATGATCGACTGTATCAAAGGCTTTGGCAAAGTCGTTATATGAACAGTCAACCCAATGTCTTGCATCTAATGCAGCCGTAATATAGTCTGTAAATTTGTTTCAACCGAGCGAACAGAGTTTAATGGGGTCACATGACCGCACGCTGGTGTTTATAGATTATGAAATCACCTTTCTTCGTAATTACTTCGTTTTTTTGTCGATTGTCTACAATAGTTCATTTTATCTGTGGTTCTTCTGTCAAACTCTAAACTGTGCGCGTCCTTCGCTCGCGGATAATAAATACATAAATTGCAATATTATTGGACGAATATACTTAGTTTTTACTTATAAATCACCGCAAAAAGTAAGTAACTGTTCTAGTATTTAAAGTAGAACAAAATATGTTTTATTTGTAGCTCCGCAACAGAATCGAACACGGAACTCCCGTGCGTGAGGCAAGCGTTTTAGCTAGATGTGAATTCTTCTACTCCTTGTTCGGAACAGTCTAGTTATGGAAAAATTAGCATAATTATATCGCAACAGATACAATAAGCATAAACTTTAAAGTTAAAGTTGCTTAATTTAATGAAATACCCACAACAAATCAGTGGGAATATTATGATTTGTAAATATTACAGATAACAAACACCGAAGCAAGTCAAAATTACAAAAAAGACTCGGTGGTATATTTTTAAAAAATGTGTGATTTACAAGAACGGTCATAGAAAAAAAGAATAACTATGAAGATTACGATATTCGATGCCTGTGCAATGGATATTATTGGATCTAGATCTGAATATTTATCACCACAAGATTATTTGTCTTTAGCAAAATTATACTCCAACAATAATTAACCTTTCTCTATTTTGCGTCTTTCTCTTCTTCTTTTTCTCCCCGATTGGATGGTTTAAAGAAAACTAACCTCGATAATTTGATACTTTCCCTGATATCCCAAACTATCGTTAAGAAGATTTAGCAGGACATATGAATTATGCCCAATTCTACCAAAAAAATTAAATATCTGACGTGTACGGGTATCAAATTACTGACAGTTAATGATCAAAGTAATTTGAATAAAAAAATATATATATATATTAGTTTAGTGGACTGTATGGAAATTGTTACTCATTTGTAAAGTTCTTCCGATTGTTTCTTATATGGAGCACTTCCTTCACTATTGCTGCAGCACGGAGACCGGTATCGTGTAGATGATGATGAACTGTATAATTTAGCCTTTTTATATAACTCAAAAACTTCACTTTATACGAAATATGCTCACGCACGCAGTAAATGATAAAGATTTATCAGAGGGACAACTTTTCACATGTGACTTTCTCACAGGACGGTAGAAGCAGAATTTTTTTAAATAGGAAGGGTTTGGGAAGGAACGGGATATTTACAGTCTTACATGAGTTGCCAGTTTAGAAAATGTAGATTCAGTACGTAACAATTTATATATTTTTTATATATTTGCAAATACAGTATTGTTTTATGAAAAGGAAATCCTAAAATATTCAGTATTTTCAAGATTGTTTCTCGTGACCCTTTAACGAATCCAGCTTTCTCTGCTGTAATTCACCTGTCTTGTAGGGTTAAATCTCGCCGTTGTAGCAATGTTTAGCCGACACGAGATATGAGGGAGACAGTTCGATAGCTTTTGCATTTTTTGGTTGATCCCTTCTTGTTTATTGGAATAAATACAGATTCATCCCAATCTATTAGCCATTTTCCTGATGTCCAAACTGAGTTACGTCTGTCCAGCTTTATTTTGATTCTGTCATCAGTCATATTCTTATTGTGATTTGTGCATTTTCAGTTTCCTACTGGCGTCTTCAATTTGCTGGAGGATTATAAAAGGTTCTTCTAGTTTTGAATTAATATTTACATATTACAACAGAGATGAATAACATTTAAATCATCTTATGACATCAGGGCTTATGACCTGTCATTGGCTGGTTTAAGTGGCCACTTTACACACTGTGTAACATTCACCATTCTGCCCATATTTGAACATCCATATTCCTTCAATTCTTTCATCTATTGATTTTTGTGAAGTTCAAGTGCTAAAACCTTTATCTATGCGGGTGAAATTCGTGTAATTGAATTATTTCACCTACATACTAGGCAACGCCTGAAAATGTTATTTTTTTCAATTTCTATACTTCTTCATGGACCAGGTGGATTTATCAACAATATTTTGAGTTTGTCCAAATTTTTGTAGACAGGGACTGGATTGAACTCCATGGGGAGCTGTTTATATTAACATATAACAACAGAGATGAAGAACATTTAAAATATGTCATAAGCCCTGTAGATGCCTAGACTTCTATATTACCTTCTTTTAAATGTTCTTCATCTCTGTTGTAATATGTTAATATTAACAGCTCCACAGGGAGTTGAATCCAGTCCTTGTCTACAAAAATTTGGACAAACTCAAAATATTGTTTGAATTAATACATTAATCCTTACTGGGCTTGCATACTTTAATCCTTGTATAGATCTGCGCAATAATCTCTTTATCTTCCGACGACTTTGTCAATTTTATTGACCGCGTTTCCTTGTGCGTCATCAAAAATCCATGTTCGAGCGTTAAACATTTTTGAAGGGGTTTTTACTTTTTCGATCACGAGTGCTATTGGGTTAGGGTAGGTATCGCGACTCCCGAGAAAGAGTATTTTTCTTTAGACTAGCCTAGTATCAAAATATAAAATAACGGAGAAAGGTATACCGATAATATAATATGATCGGTTTCGATGGTCAGAAATATTTGTTCTCAAACAAAAAAAACATGCTTTTTTTTTATAATTTGTCATGCCGCATTACTAATTCAAGAAAAAATGTGGTACGAAATACCATTTAAACATATTGGCTGCTATATTTAATAAGCATTTTATCGACTTTGTACTTTTGATTTTTGCCTGTTGTACAAAAAAATGTAGTATTTTATTTGAGTATTTTAAAACATTTAAAATATATCAAATCCTTTTTTTTGACATTTATCATTTTATTTTCGAATTAAATACTTTGTTCCATTTCTAGGATATTTATATTCAGATAAATCAAAGAATTACTTTAAATCCGCTCTCAAAACTAGAGTTATGGAAATCGCTTTGAAGAATATTAAGGTGGAACCGAAAATTGGCGATGTAGAAGAAGAAATTCTCCATACTGGGGAAGAGCCAGGTGTTGCTACTGTGAAGGCTGAACCAGGGACTGGCGATATAGATGGAGATATTCTCCATACCGGGGAATGGGCGTCACGTTCCTTCAGAAGCGAGGAGCCAGGTGTTGCTACTGTGAAGGCTGAACCGGGAACTAGCGATGTAGATGAAGATATTATCTTTAGTGCGGGAGGGGCGTCACGTCTCTACAGAAGTGAGGAGTCAGATGGTAGTACCGTGAAGACTGAACCGGGGACTGGCGATGTAAAAGGAGAAATTCTCTATGCTGGGGAAAGAGCGCCACGTCCTTATAGAATCGAGGAGCCTGGTGTTATAACCGTGAAGGCTGAACCGGGGATTGACGATGTGAAATTGGAAATTCCCTATACTGGAGGAGGGGTGTCACGTCCCTACAGAAACGAGAAACTGGGTGTTTGTCCCGTGAAGACTGAACCGGGGAGCAGTACTTACCAGCCTAGCATAGCCAGCGATAATATTATCTACAGAAATACTGATTTTAAAAATCCTGACATTGGACAAGAATGCTTGGATTCCTCTCGTCACGATGAAATTTCCTCAAGTAAGTAAACAAAGGTTTAATATACGCATATTTTAAATTACCCGAAAACAAGACGCTTCGCGCCCTGTGGGACAAGCGGCACGCATGACGTTTTGGCGCTAAGCTTGTACTTGTTTATTAGAAGCGCAGTCGGCGGCTATAACGCGTGACGTCAAAATGGCGCGATATCAACTACGAGCCGTTTTGTATGTGCTCATTTTTAAACCCGAAAATTATAAATAAAACATGTTTTTAATACATTGATAGTTCTAACATTAGAATCGTAAAAATCTGCTCTAAATATATATTATATTTTTAGCGTTATTCCTGTCTTATGAAAATAGCCTGTGTTTCTATGTTCACTTTATCAAATACATTCTTTTAACCAATCACAAAGATGATGAACAGTATTGGACCCAAATAGGAACCCTGTGGAACACCGCTAGTAACAAAATAAGAATGGGAGAAAGTGTTACAATTTATTAACCGTTTGCGTTCTATCAGTTATGTCGCTATGAAACTATTATACCATAACTGGTTTCGAAGCCACACAAGCTTTTTATTAAGGTATAATGTAGTATCTCTACTAAAAAGCTTGCTTAGTATCGAAACCGTTTGGTAATAAAATATAAAATTAGCTGTGAAAAAAAATGCTTTATTTACATTAAGTAATCACAAAAACAGTGCTTCAAATATAAATTTAGTCTAAAAATACTTATTGATTTTCTAAAAAACTTTCAAACTCATCTCATTTTCCATTCGTTTATTTTAGTGGGGTTTAAACGATTACATTGTATGTGTTTTTATTTCAGGTTCGCAATCAAGTCAGAAATATGAAACCTGTCCAAGCATTATTTTGACTTCGCACATGTTAACTCATACTGGCGAGAAACCATTCTCGTGCTCAGACTGCCAATTAGAATGTTCTGATAGCTCTGCTTTAAAATTGCACATGAAAACGCACAAGAAACCATACTTATGCTTAGAATGCCTGAATAATTTTTCAAGCAGCTCTGCTTTGAAATTACACATGTTTACTCACACCGGCGAGAAACCATTCTCATGCTCAGAGTGCCAATATAAGTGTTCAACCAGCTATGCTTTGAAATCACACATGTTAACTCATACTGGTGAGAAAGCATTCTTATGCCCAGAGTGCCAATATAGTTGTTCAAGCAGCTCTGCTTTGAAATCGCACATGTTTACTCACAGTGGCAAGAAACCATTCTCATGCTCAGAGTGCCACTATAAATGTTCACACAGCTCTAATTTGAAATCACACATATTAACTCACACTGGTGAGAAACCATTCTCATGTTCAGAGTGCCAATATAGATGTTCAAAGAGCTCTACTTTGAAATCACACATGTTAACTCATACTGGTGAGAAACCATTTTTATGCTTAGAGTGCCAATATAAATGTTCAACCAGCTATGCTTTGAAATCACACATGCTAATTCATACTGGCGAGAAACGATTCTCTTGCTTAGAGTGCCAATATTATTGTTCAAACAGCTATGCTTTGAAGTCACACATGTTACGTCACACTGGCGAAAAACCGTTCTCATGTTCAGAGTGCCAATTTAAATGTTCACGAAAAAATAAATTAAAATTACACATGTTTACTCATACTGGCGAAAAACCATTCTCATGCTCAGAGTGCCATTTCAAATGTTCGCGAAGAGATAAGTTGATCTTGCACATGTCAACTCACAGTGGCGAGAAACCATTCTCGTGCTTAGAATGCCATTTCAAATGTTCACGAAGAGACAAGTTGAACTTGCACATGTTGATTCATAGTGGCGAGAAACCATTCTCGTGCTTAGAGTGCCAATATAAATGTTCACGTAAAAGTTATTTAACAAAGCATATGTTGACCCATACTGGTATCAAACCATATAACTGCTCCGATTGTGAATGTACGTTTTCTAAAAAAAGGTATTTAATTAATCATTCATTAAATCACATTGGTGAGAAAGTTCTTACTGTGAAATTATTTAAACTGAACCATATTCAATGACGATAGGCCCTCACTCGATACGACGGATAAGAGTAGCTGTTACTCTCTTTAACCATTATAGTTGTGCTTTTATAAATCGATCGTATTTGTCTACTTTCTCGTTTGGTGGCTTCATTCACTGATAATTGAAATGTAATAGTAATGGAGTCGCCGATGGCTGATTATAAGCATTATTTTATTTGTCTTTCCGGTCACGGAAATGGGAAATTTCAATTGAAAATCATTTAGAATCGGCTTATTATTAATTAATACTACATTGAAAATAAATGCGCTTACAGCTAGCTCTTTACATTTAAAACATGTTTAACACGTCACTTCATAGTTAAAGCTACATAGTACTGCTAGGTGTCAATACATAATATTGTTTATTATCTTCGGCGACCTGGTGGTGGTGTTTTACTGCTTTATTTTACAGCCCCTGGACGGGTCTATTTATACGTAAAATGTTGCTTGTTGATACAATCCCGGATGTGTATATTGTCTTCAATTACACAGAATAGGTAAAATTACATTTGTCTTATTTATCTATATATACGCCCAATGGGCATTCTTAAGGACATATTTATGCATAGAAAATTATTATAAAGGAAAGTAGGACCCAATGGTGTATAGTAGACTCGGTGGGAGTGGAAGCGGGAGAGAGGTTTTTATAATTAAATTTGATTCAGTGATCGTTTGAAAGAAGACAACTTGTTATCGAAGAAATCAAGACTGGTTTGTATGTTTGTTGGCAGACCTAAGAATTCTGGGCATAGGGGAATAAAAACCATAGTTAGTTCTATGGTAATCGGTATGAAAGAGTAAGTTTTGTCTGAGGTTTCTAGTTGGGATATTTAATTTTATCGAACTTGTAGTTCAGGCGCATCAAAGAGTGAGTTGAGAATTTTAAATAGGACAAGAATGTCGGATTTATTTACATGACAGTACGATGATAAATTATGACCAATAATAATTATATCGACCCCGGATCCCATGCCTGAGTAAACAAGCTTGCCTACCACTGGTTCTCGAATTGACACTAATTGTTAAGATGATAAATGATTAAATTTACATTAAATTATATTTCGTATTTCGAAGTCTCCTTGTAAAAAATAAATATTAGCGTTCTAAGGATTTACCCAAAAATCTCATTTAGAGGCCCATTTTCAACGAGTTGTAAATAACTCACTAGTAGAACATGGGATTTAAGTTGGGGTGGAGTGACTTTCGAACCACGGACCTTTTAGCCGTGAGTCCGAGACACTAGCCACGGGACCACAACCCAATTCACAAATTTACATCCTTATTTATTTTATCTTAAGATAGTACAAACATAATAAATTAATTTTCTTATATTTACTTAATTCTATATATCATTTAACTATGAACTAATCATCAATATTTTTAAACTGTAATCATTTCAACTTTAAACTGGAATGATGTTTTTTGTAAGGCCACAGCAGGAATGGAAATGGTGAGAAAGTGGTTAGACATCAATTTACTTTCCCTCAATATTGATAAAACAAACAACATAACATTTAGCCTCAGTGGAGCTACCCAACCAGTCACATCTTTCAATGTTATGCTTCATACTTGTGGTTTAAACCAAATTCCTGGACAAGATAAAGTGCCGTGTACCTGCTCTCCCTTGAAAAGAGTTAATGAAATTAAATATTTGGGAATTATGATCGACATCTTAGATGGGAATCTCACATTTCTATGACTGTCAAAAAACTCCGAAAACTGATACATGTGTTCTACTCATTGAGAGGTGTTTTAGACTACGGAGCAGTTAAATCGGTATATTTTGCACTGTTCCAGTCGGTTGCGTCATATGGAGTAATTGGATGGGGTGGTTGTTCGGAGGTCATACTAAATCCATTGGTCATTCTCCAAAAAACAATATTGAAAATAATGCTAAAACTGCCATCTACTTACCCCTCTCATACTCTATTTGAAACAACAAATTTACCAACTGTCAGACAACTTTATGTTAGAGAAGTCCTTACAAATTTCTGGTCTTCAATAAAAAATAGAACACAACAAAATATTAAAACAAGATATGCAATGAGCATAAACTTTGGGGTACCTCTAAGTAGAACTGCCTTTTTTCAGAGGCATTTTGCAATATTGGGCCCTAGGTTTTTTAACATGTTGGACCCTGACATAAAGACGTCTGTCAGTTACAATGTTTATAAGAAGAAGGTGAGCAAGTGGATTAGGGGTAGACCTTTTTATATCCTGTAATTATTTTCATGACTAAAAATTGTGTTGCTTTTAATTGAAAAAAATCTCTTATTGTAAAAACAATACCAACAATAAAACAATACCAACAATAAAAACAATAACAACAAATAAAAATGTATGTTTCATTTTTACTTTTTACGTTTATTCATTTACATATGTTTTATTTTTCTTTTTAATACTAGTATTTTACACGTATCTTAATTTTTTTAAAATTATAAATGGTATATTCTGTAATTTATTTTTGTTCTTCAATTTTTAATTACTAACGATATGTTTTGAAATTTGTATTTATGCTGCAATTTTTATGATTATCGGTATGTTTTCCAATTTATGTTTTTGTTTAATTTCTTTATTACTAATGTGTATTTGTGGTTCAATTTTTATTATTATCGGTATGTTTTCTAATTTATAATAATTATGTCTCATTTATTTACTATTAATGGCATATTTTCTAATTTATTTTTATGATTCAATTTTTATTATTATTACTTGCATGTTTTCTAATTTATATTTATATTTATTTTTTCTAATGTTATTATTATTCTTTGAATTTATTAAGCATCATTTAATGAAATAAAAAACACATGAAAAAAATAAGGTCCTTCCTTAACACAGGAATTTCCTAGCTAGTCGGGACCTGAGACAAATAAACTCTGTACATTTAAAAAAAAAAAAAAAAAACTTCATTTAAACACTTAGAAAATAACGAAAAATATTGTTTTTGACTTTGAGAATAACAATGAGATCTATTGATAACGATTCGTAGCAGAACATTATAAAATCATACCAAGAAAATTTAAACAAATTAACCATATTACAAAACACTTCTCTAAGATAAATACCGAAAAACGATAAATGAATGCTAAGTTGGCTCTTTAAACTTTATAAGCTATTTTGGTACATACCGGTTTTTCAACTTATGTTTTTTTTGTTCTCTTATTTCTAATGGTATTGCCTAGTAATATAAACGTACAGCCCGATGCATTGACCAGATTATTGATGAGATATTTGACCATAATTTAGTAATACGTACTACTTACGTACTTATCTTAATATTAATTAAGAGGTGTTCTCGTTTAGAAAATCATTAACATTTAATATCCAACTGATCTTCATGCCTAATCAACCGTCAAAATACAATTCGACAAACTATGGCTGGCATGCACCAACAATGTCCCGATTGTGTCGTATTGTAAACTCGAGGCAAGATCTTGTCTTTTTTGGTGTAAGTCTTTATGGAGATTTAAAAAATCACTAAAATTGACCGGATCTTGTCTTGAGGAAGTAATATTTGTTTTTGTTCTAGCTTTAATTTTATTTAGTTGTATTTTATTTTATTAGTGCCTGTATTTATTATAAGAAATTGTATTTACCATCGTTAGAATATACTGCGTAAGTCCATCAAATAAATAAACAAGTATGATAAAGAAATCGCAAACATTCTTCAAATGTGCCGTAAGAGCCGGCACAATACTGTGAAGTGCGCGATATACCATATACGCCACCAATATGCACAACACTCTTTCCTCTATCGTTTTTGCTCTAGCTATAATGTTTTTCTTTTCATCTTTTGATATTTTAACTTGCTCCTTAATTTATTTAAAAATAAATTAAGAATTATTATTTCTGGCTGCGATACGATCCCACTTACTATTTGATGATGCACATACCTGAACACTTACTCTCACACTAATACACATAAACACACATCTACACTTACTCTCATACAAATACACATAAACACATCCTTTTGTTGTAACACAATTTAATAATATGTATGATTTTTATTTAGAAACTTCGCAGGTCTGTCTTTAAACCGTATTTAAAAAAAAAAAAATTATATCATTGCCGACTGTTTGTTTCTTTAAAATAAATAAATAAATATGGTGGTACCAACCTCAGGGGTGCCATCGTTTATGTTGGTCCGAGGAAAACGCTCCTTAGAAGGCGTAGATAGGGAGATCGCATATAATCCGAACCAGCAGCTGGAGGATGGTTGGAAAGACGACCACAATTGCAACACAGTGCCCTGTCGCTGAACGGGCAGGCCCTTGGCTCATCTGGCAGGACGCAATCTGTGACGGTCCACCCACCACGCCCAAATCATCCGCCTACCGCCAGCGTAGGATGCACCACCTCCGCCGTAGTCTCGTACCCGCATCGTACTAACATCCGTGCAGGAGCTCACCCCCTGTCCTCCGGCAACCGGACCTGAACGTCTCCGAGTCAGGATCTCCGGCCCTCAGCAGCCTCCGGACCGTCCGACTTCTGCACCCTGCCCGCGCACTCGCCTTATAAGTAACCGAATGATCAAGATCTCCACGCAACCATCTTTACCTTCGTCATCGGGTAATTGCGAGCTACTAAGCTCGTCAAATTACGTCTGATTACTAAATAAGACGTAATTTGTAAGATTAAGTTAAGATCTAGGCTTAAATTCATTGTGTTGTTTTACAAAATAAACTGTTCAATTTTAGTCATACATCGTGTCGTCACTAAGCAACCCTTCTTATCAATTTTCATTCATTTAAAGTAAACTTCGCCAATACGAACTATAGAATTTTCTATACAACTCTTTATTTTATATATAATATATAAAATGGTCGGACGTATTATGCGGGTATCGAAACCATTAAAACATGCAGAGACATATGAAAAACTTAACAAAACATGTGTCGTCCCCAGCAAGAATACTGTACTCCTATTTGGTTACTTTACTATAATGTTAGTATTAATAGACTAGAAAGGGTCCAACAACTTTTTTTTTAAGCAGGTCGACTATCGGTTAAACATTAACTTCTCTAACTGAGCTGAAAGTATGCAGTACCATGGAATAAACTGTCTTAAAAATCTAAGAATAAAGTTAGACCAGTTATTTTAATACAAATTAATAAACAATAAAATTGATTGAACTTTCATTCCGTGTGCCATCTAGACTCACAAGACAAAATCTTCTGTTTTACACAGAAAACGCGTCAACAAACTATTTGAAACAATCTACAATACCTAGATTATGCGACCAATATAACAATAGATTTACCGAGGCTGATATTTTCTGTGACAATGCATGTAAATTTAGGTCAAAAATCATAGAAATTTTGAGAGAAGCAGATATTTAACTTTATTATTATATAGGTACATATTTTTTTCATTTCGTTTTTTACATTTGTTTTATTTAACATAATTTACATTATAGTTCGTATAAAAATTCTTAAAATTTCGTATCTGGGGCAAATAATGCGTGGAGAAAAGTACCACTTGCTTCATTTAATTTTGAAAGGCAAGATTGGGGGTCACAGAGGGGCTGGAAGAAGACAGATGTCCCGGCACCGAAATATACGAGACTGGACTGGCTTCATGACTGTGAAGCAGATTTTCCGGGCAGCACACGACAGAGAGGCTTTTGCTTGGGTGATTGTTAATGTTGGGGATACCCGACAGGGCACTAAGAGAAGAAGAAATTATTGTATTACCTAAGTGTAAACAACTTTTTTGGTGTGTGCATACTGTTGTTTACCCAATAAAAAATTATATAAAAAGATTTATTAACTATTACGAGCATTTTGCAGCGCATCTCCACCATTTAATTGAAAACATAATAAATACAGATAATATTAAGCGTGGGAGATTTTTGAATAAAAGATTTTCTCCAACAATGTTTGAGTATGTCCAAATGCTTGCAGACTGGCTGGATTTCCTCCCTAGGGAATTATTCATATTTAAATTTATTTCAACAGAGAGGGAAATCATTTTTGAGAAGGGAATATGGAAGTCTAAGCATTTACAGGGCTTATGACCTGTCATTGGCTGGTTTAAGTGGCAACTTTACACACTGTAACATTTACCATTCTGCCCATGTTTAAACATCCGCATTTCATCAACTCTTGCATCTGTTGACTTTTGTGAAGTAAAAGAGCTGAAACCTTTATCACGTGGGTGAGATTTATCCGGCCGAACCAAGCCACCTGCTAGGCAACGCCTGAAAACAATTTTACAATTATTATATTTCTTCTTTTACCAGGTAGTTAATTTAACAATGTTTGAGCATGTCCAAATGCTTGCAGATTTGCTGGATTTCCATCCTAGGGAGTTATTCGTATTTAAATTTATTTCAACAGAGAGGGAAAACATTTTAGAGAAGGGAATATGGAAGTCTAGGCATTTACAGGGCTTAAGAAGATATTCCCTTTTCAAAAATGTTTACTCTCTCTGTTGAAATAAATTAAAAAAGATTTTCTTATCATACATATAACTTCGTCACAAAATTCAGTAACCTAGCAATTTCGAATTAGTTCTACTTATGGAATTCTAGATTCATTGTTACCAAGGGATATAATAACATATTAAACATGCAATCATCATCAGTGACGCTACAACCATTAAATTTAGTGAAATATGCAATTAAATTACTAAAGCATGTAAAAAATGGTCTAAACCTTAATTTTTCCTATATTTTTGTACGCCGCAAAAACACGATCCTTGAGAGAAAGAGAAAGAAGAGAGATAGATGCGTTATAAATGTGGTGCTGGCGCAGAATTTTACGGATACCAACAGCCTATTTAAAAAAAATAAAAACCTTTATTAGCATAAATAAACAATACATTCAGTAAAAAAAATGGAACACTCAAGGTAGAACTTGCCAAAAAAGAGTCTGGCTCTTTTGTTTGGCAAGTTTACAAAATAACATAAAAAAGAAACAACAAATGCAAAATAAAATAATAAAACAAATAAAAAATTTTAAAAATTGAGAAAAAAATAACAGTAAATTTATAAACACAGGCACATGTTAAACCAACATCTTTATTTTCAAAATACAGTTAATGTTAATTATGATAAGAAGCTTTTTTTAAATGTATCCTTACATTTTCCGTAATGTATTTCTTGACGTAGATTTTGTGGTAAATTATTGAAAAGCTTCTGTCCTAAATGAGTATAATGATGTTTGGCCGTGGTAGTTTTAATTCTCTGAATAGAGCGAGGCATCCTGTTTTTAACCTTCCCGTAATACGGTCTGATGGGAGGTTCTCCTTATGCACCTGGAGCATACAACACTTTCCGTAGATATCCTCTACTCTTAAAACACTGATATATATATATATATATATAGTTGGATAATTTATAAAGCGCCATTTTTGTGAAAATCACCTCAAGGGCGCTGTACAATTAATAAATATCCCAGTACGTCTTGCAGCTACAGAGCGCATGGACGGTTGGGATTCTAGTTCCTCGTTTTCAATTAAGATCAATCAAAAATTATAATAGATAGGAGCTAGATTACAGGACGTCTTGCAGCTACAGAGCGCATAGACAGTTAGAAATTTAGCCCCCATTTACACATTTTAAAAATTGACAAATAAATTTAGTGTATTACAAAATAATAATAATATGAATAGTAAAAAGGAGTAAGATTACAACACGCCTTGCTGCTACTAAGCGCATAGACGATTGGAATTCTAGACCCCGTTTACAAAATTAAGGTATTTTAAAGTTGAAATATGAAAGCTAGATAACCAATCATCGTGCAGCTACAAAGCGCATGGATGAGAGGAATTCCAGCAAAGTTAAAACAATATCAATAAATCTATAAAAAATAGAGTATAGTAGTAAATTGGTCAAGTGTTCATACCAAGAAGTAAGCAATAAAAAACTAAATAAATAAAGCACTGTATCAACTCCATGGTTAACAAAGGGAGATAGATGTCCGAAGAGAATCTTTTGTAGACAGTAGGTAGATATCGTCACCATGTGGTCCACTAGGCTGCTGGAGAATTTCTGGAAACGCACGTGTGTAGACCCCAGGATTACGCCTATTGTTCCAACGACTTGGTGTCCATTTTGGTCCGTATTATTTCGTTTTATGAGACGCAACATTCCTGTTCAAATTCACTTCTTTACATGTATATTACACAAACGCGTGTATAAGCGGTTTGATTTATAATTTTGTATATTATTAGAAGGCAGATATTTGAAATATTATGTATTTATCAATAAATGTCAGTTCACTTTTAGTAGAACTGTTGTAATTTTTTAATTATGGGTGTAGTGTTCTAAATAGCAAAATTTAGGTACTTTCGCGTCAAAAACTGATGCATTCTTAAACGGTTTTAAAGGATTCATATAAAATTTTATGATTTTAAGGTTACAGACGCACTATTTTTGTAAGTTTCCATTGTTCACTATTTGTCACATATTTTGTTAAGAATAAAGTATAAAACAATGCTATTAAATAAATAGTCTTCTTTTTTCCACTGTTTGTTGAAACATGACTACACTACTACACACTAATGATTTATAAACATAAACTCATTGTTTTCTAACATATAACAACTTATTTTCAGATTTATTATAAGATTATAAGCTACGGTTGGGGAGGAACTATATTTCACGCCCAGCCCGTACGGTGGCTGAGCGTGAACGTTATGTTTCTATAATCTGAGAATTGGGTATTGAACAGCGACTTTCTTCCACTGTGCAAATCTGTGTTCTCGGGTACTTTGGCTACGTTACGAAGCGAAAAGATAACGTGGAAAAATTAGTGGTGCAAGGACGAGTAGAGGGAACTCGCTATCGCGGTAGAAACTTACAAGATGGACGCGCTTGATAACAGAGGAAACTGACGTCCCTCTGGAGGCTCCAGAAGCGCTGAGGTGAATCCCGATGGCGTGTTCTCCTCCTGCCAACGTGATTATGACAGCTCTACCAAGAGCAAACGACTAAGGAGAATATAAGAAAATTGAAAGCTTATATGTTAATAACAGGTGAGCATGGACACAAATCACTCGCGGTAACTGCATACGCAAAACTAATTAAACATTATAAGCTATTAGACGCAGCTAGGCTTTGTGGGTTTCGAAGGAATTCGGGTTTTTTATATTTAATGGGGTCACCATGACTGCACATTGGTGTTTATGGATTAAGAAATTACCTTTCATCCGAATTTCTTCGCTTTTTTGTAGATTGGCTAACGTAGTTCAATTTGTCTGTGGTTCGCCTGTCAAACTCTAAGCTGTGCGCGTCCCTCTTGGCTCGTGAATAATAAATGCACAAATTACAATATTACTGGACGAATAAACAAAGTTTTTACTTATAAATCTCCGCAAAAAGTAGGTAAGTAACTAATCCAATATTTAAAGTATTATTTACAACATATTTATATTATATAAACAATGCATAAATCACATTGAATCAGTCCTTATTCAATTATCCTTAGTCAATTATTCTTATGCTGATATAGAGTCAATGTTCAATATTTCTAGTCTACAAAAACGTAGAACAAATATTGATTCCATATATATGTTCGGCATACATGGTGTAATCGATGTTCCATCATTACCGGTCAAATTCAATATTCCGACTCGTTGGTTGAGAAACTATAAAGTACTGTTCATCCATCAGCATAGAACAAACTATGGACTTAATTCTCCAATGACCTGTCTTTGTCGTATTGTTAACTCGAGACACGATCTTGACTTTTTTGGTTTACGTTTACAGCGATTTAACTAAATAAATAGTCCAGATCCCTTGATATCCGATGTCCCTTATGTTTGTCAATGCTTCTTTTTTTTTTTTTTTTTTTATATTTTTAACTTTTCTTTTATTTTAGTATTTAAACCCTATAAATTGTATAAACGGACAATGTTCGTTAATAAATAAACAATATTTTGAGTTTGTCCAAATGGCTCAAAATTAGACAGCGGAGAGACTATCACTCCCTCTCACTTCTGTTCAATGTACTTCATAGTTCTAACGCTCCTATATACCTGCGTGAAAAATTTCAACGCTTATCAGTTCATGGTTTACCTCTTCGTTCTAATTCTCAAGGCACTCTCTTAATACCAATCCACAATTCCTCTTTCTTCTCTAACTCGTATAGTGTCCATGCGGCTTGACTGTGGAATCATCTCCCATCCACCATCAAAAATGTTGATACATTATCTCTGTTTAAATCACGTCTGCAGAAACATCTCCTTTCTCTTCCTTAATCTTTCCTCCTTTCCTCTTTCCTCTTTTTTTCCTTTTTCCCATTGAGTAATAGTTTCGATTTAAGGTAATTTATTACGTTTATTTCTATTTTAATATATCTTTAGCTTTTTAATCTTTTTTTCTAGTGAATATGTTCTGTAACTTAAATTATAAAAATATAACTTTTATTTTATTGGTTGGTTGGAAGAAATTGCCATTTGGCAATAAGCCCACCAATGTACAAATAACATTTTGTACAAAAAGTTAAATAAATAAACAAATTAAATAAATAAGTGTAAAAATTTAGATATCCTTTAAATTTCCATTTGTGTAGTTTCTGAAAATACGAACGAAACATTTAAATGTTCTACAATTATATATATTTTTTTAATTGAAACAAGTATACAGTTAAAGCCCACACTGTAGTATTCATAATCTACTTTAAATCATTTAATTCAATCAGACCCTTACACCTCAAAGTCCGATTATCTCAGATTGAGAGATATGTCACTGTTGCTTTGGGCTAGCTAGAGAGATATACTGATAATATAATATGATCGGTTTTGATGGTTAGAAATATTTGTTCTCAAACAAAAAAACATATTTTTTTTATAATTTGTCATGCTGCGTTACTAATTCTCGAAAATAACGCATCATTTCAACATATTGGCTGCATAATATTTAATTTATATTTGTATCTACTTTTGACTCGTGGCCTGTTGTGGTACAAAAAAATGAACTATTAAAAAACATCGATTCACTGTGTATTAAGTAATTTATTGGGTATTTTAAAACATTAAAAATAATTCTTTTTAGCTAAATCAAAGAATAACTTTGTATCCGCTTTCAACACCAGAGTTATGGAAATCGCTTCAATGAAAATTAAGGTGGAACCGGGAATTGGCGACGTAGAAGGTGAAATTCTCCATACAGAAGAAGGGGCGTCGCATCCCTACAGAAGCGAGGAGCCAGGTGTTGCTACAGTGAAGGCTGAACCGGGGACTGGCGATATCGATGGAGATATCCTCTATACTGGTGAAAGGCCATCACATCCCTACAGAAGTGAAGAGCCAGGTGTTGCTACTGTGAAGGCTGAACCGGGGACTAGCGATGTAGATGAAGATATTCCCTATACTGCGGAAGGGGCGTCACGTTTCTACAGAAGCGAGGAGTCAGATGGTAGTACCGTGAAGATTGAACCTGGGACTGGCGATATAAAAGGAGAAATTATCTGTGCTGGGCAAAGAGCGCCACGTCCCTATAGAATCGACGAGCCAGGTGTTATAACCGTGAAGGCTGAACCGGGGATTGACGTGAAAATGGAATTTCCCCATTCTGGAGGAGGGGTGTCACGTCCCTACAGTACTGAGAAACTGGGTGCTGCTACCGTGAAGGCTGAACCGGGTAGCAGTACTTACCAGCCTAGTACAACCGTTGATAATATTATCTCCACGAATTCAGATATAAAAACTCCTGACATTAAACAAGGATGCTTGGATTTCTCTCGTCACGATGAAATTTCCTCAAGTAAGTAAAAAATGGTTTAAAATATGCATATTTTGAATTTGCCGAAAACAAGACGCTTCGCGCCCTGCGGGCCAAGCGGCACGCGTGACGTTTTGGTGACAAACTTGTACGCAACGTTTTTTAGAAGCGTAGTTAGCGGTTATAACGCGTGGCGTCAAAATGGCGCGATGCCAACTGCAAGCGGTTTTGTATGTGCTCATTTTCTAACCCAAAAATTATAAATAAAACTTGTTTTGAATACATTGATAGTTATATCATTAGAATCGTAAAAATCCGCTCTAAATATGTTTTATATTTTTAACGTTGTTCCGTTATTATTAAGAATGAAAACTCTGACGTTCTTAATACATATAATAATCAGAATCTATGCAATAATTATACTACTTCTGAACGTGTGGCTAGCTCGGTAGGCAAAACTCAAATGAACGGCGGCCGCGCTGCTCTCCTCGCACTATATGTTATTATGTTAATGCCTATACACCAACATAACAATGGTTTTACATTACACACGTTATGTTTAATGTGACTAATAAAAAATCATTTTTGATCGAAAACGATACCCAAGTCGCGCACATTGGAAAAATAACTATACATTCCCTCTCATCATTTAACATTTCAAAATTTTAAACTGTTACTTTTGAGTGGTGCACCACTAATGTGGTTTTTTGAAAAAATAATTAAACCAAATATGTTAAAATTATCAATATTTGTAAAAGGCAGATTTGCCGTATCTGTTAATAAAATAAATAAACAAATAAATTGCGTTACAGAGTATCAATAATCCACAGAAGTATATAATGAAATGAAAGAAACAACCTATTCCTTAATGATAGAGAGGGCGCAGAAAAAATTTCTGCGTTATCTGTATCTCAGAGAGAATGGACATTACCCGTGGCTTTTCCCGACTGACTTCTTACTAGGAATGCTGGGCCATCAATCATTGTTGAGGAGAAGGGATATTAATTTGGGTGTTCACTTTTTTAAACTAATTGGTGGTCGCATACATAATTCCGATATTCTGAATGAATTTAGTCTATTTGTCCCTGATAATTATCTTCGACAAAGGCAACACAGGTTGTTCTACCTACCACGATGCAGAACCAACCTGCCAATGGTTATGCTGGTAGGTAGAGCAATCGTGTTATTTAATCATATCGCCTCGGATGTCGATATATTTCATGACAGTGGGATTTCTCTTAGGAGGGCAATTTTCAAATTGTAATATGTTTGTCAATTTTACATTACTTTTTTCTCTCTTTTTTATTTAATAAATCTGATACGTATACTTTGTAATGTGTTGAGAGTTAATTGGATACTCTGTAATGTTCTCAATGTAACTAAAGATAAATAAATTAAATAAAACTTTTGAAATCATTATGCCATCGGCAAACAATATGTTGATTTCATCAAATCCGTCCTTTTAATCAATAACAAAGGTGATAAACAGTGTTGGACCCAAGTGGGAACCCTGCGGTACATCGCTAGTAACAAAGGAAGAATGGGAACTGTCACATTTTTTTACCGTTTGTGTTCTATCAGTTAAGTAGCAAGCACACAAGCTTCCTCATTAAGGTATAATGTTACTACATTCTCTTCCTTCGATTCATTATTAAGGTATAATGTAGTAGCTTTACTAAAAATCTTGCGTATCATTGAAACCGGTCGGTAATAAAATATAAAATGAGTCGTTAGACAACAAGTCGTTTTAGTTTCATATTTTTACTGTAAATAGTTATCACATAGATAGTGCTTCGAATATAAATTAACTTAAATTAAATTAATTTTTCAGTTAATCAATTAGTATAAAAATACTAATTGATTAACTGAAAAACGTTCATACTCATTTCATTTTTCATTAGTTATAAAATAAACTGTGGTTTAAACGATTACATTGTTTGTGTTTTTATTTCAGGTTCGCAAGCAAGTCAGAAATATGACGCCTGTTCGAAGCGTCCATTAAATTCTTCTGGAAGGATTATTTTGACATCGCTTATGTTAACTCATACTGGCGAAAAGCCATTATCATGCTCAGACTGCCAATTTGAATGTTCTCATAGCTCTGTTTTGAAATCGCACATGAAAACGCACAAGAAACCATTCATATGCTCAGAATGCCAAAATAAATTTTCAAGCAGCTCTGCTTTGAAATCACACATGTTTACCCACACTGGCGAGAAACCAATCTCATGCTCAGAGTGCCATTATAAATGTTTATACAGCTCTCATTTGAAATCACACATGTTAACTCATACTGGCGAGAAACCATTCTCATGCTCAAAGTGCCAATATAAATGTTCAAAGAACTCTACATTGAAATCACACATGTTTACTCATACTGGCGAAAAACCATTCTTATGCTCAGAGTGCCAATATAAATGTTCAACCAGCTATGTTTTGAAATCACACATGCTAATTCATACTGGCGAGAAACGATTCTCGTGCTCAGAGTGTCATTATTATTGTTCAACCGGATCTGCTTTAAAGTCTCATATGTTTACTCACACTGGCGAAAAACTATTCTCATGCTCAGAGTGCCAATTTAAATGTTCACACAGAAATAAGTTGAAATCACACATGTTTACTCATTCTGGCGAGAAACCATTCTCATGCTCAGAGTGCTATTTCAAATGTACACGAAGAGATAAGTTGATTTTACACAAAAGGACTCACAGTGGCGAGAAACCATTCTCGTGTTTAGAGTGCCCTTTTAAATGTTCACGAAGAGATAAAATGAACTTGCACATGTTGACTCATAGTGGCGAGAAACCATTCTCGTGCTTAGAGTGCCAATATAAATGTTCACGTAAATGTTATTTAACAAGGCATATGTTGACCCATACTGACATCAAACCATTCAACTGCTCCGATTGTGAATGTACCTTTACCAAAAAAAGGTATTTAATTAATCATTCATTAACTCACGTTGGTGAGAAAGTTCTTACAGTGAAATTACTAAAACTGAACGATATTCAATGACGTGAGGCCCCGACTCAATATAATGGATTAGAGTAGCTGTAACTATATTACCATGACAGCTGTACTTTTATAAATCGATCGTCTTTGTGTACTTTCTTGTTTGACAGCTTCATTCACTGAGACTTGAGATGTGATGGAAATGGAAGCGCCGCAATGGCTGACTTACCATTATTGTTTTATTTGGCTTTCGGGTCACATACGAAATGGGATGTGTGTCGATTATAATTATTTATAACTTAAATCTAGCCTCATAAGAAAAATTTTAATTGAGAACCATTTGGAATCGACTTGTAATTAATTTATATTGTATTAAAAATCAATGCGCCTACAACTATCCCTCAACATTTTAAGCATGTTTCATTATTATGCTACACCTTACTGCCGAGTGTCAAAACCTAACATTGTTTATTTTACTTTTGACCACCTGTTGGTGGTTTTTTTATTTGCGTTTTTATTTTGTGGCTGTTTAATTTTACAGTCCCTGGACGGGTCTATGTAAAATGTTTATTGTTGATACAATCTCGTATGCGTATATTGTCTTCAATTACAGAGAACAGGTAGAATTACATTGTAACGCTATGTATGGCCATTGAATTAAAATCAACCATATAAGTCTTCCGAATGGATCAAGACAAAATATAAACTCATCCTAGACAATGTAGGGGCTGTCTAATCAAAAAGACGAAATAAATATAAATATGAAGGTCGACGTTCAAATCGACCTCAAGTGAATTATACCCATAAGTTTCCATTCAATAAATGCCAGAGGAAAAGGACATCATTGAAATAGATAAATAAATAAAATACCCATTTGTAAATGAAAAATAACTAAATAAATAAGTAGATAAATCAACTATTATGTTTATTTATTTATTTAACTTTTTGTACATAATGTTATTTGTACATTGGCGGGCTTATTGCCAATTGGTAATTTCTTCCAACCAACCAATAAAAAATAGTTATATTTTCATAATTCAAGTTACAGAACATATTCAATAGAAAATAAAGATTAAAAAGCTAAAGATATATAAATATAGAAATAAACGTATTTGTTTATAAATGACCTTAATTCAAAACTATTACTTAATGGGAAAAAGAAAAAAAGAGGAAAGAAGGAGAAATTAAAGAAGAGAAAGGAGATGTTTCTTCACACGTGATTTAAAGAGAGATACTAAGTAATAATCATCTTTAATAGTGGATGGGAGATGATTCCACGGTCGAGCCGCATGGACACTATATGAGTTAGAGAAGAAAGAGGAATTGTGGTTGGATATTAAGAGGGTGCCTTGAGAATTAAAACCAAGAGGTAAACCATGAACTGATAAGCGTTGAGGGAGGTATATAGGTGCGTTAGGACTATGAAGTACATTAAACAGAAGTGAAAGGGAGTGATAGTCTCTCCGCTGTCTAATTTCGAGCCATTTCAGTTGCCTACGATAGTCAGAAATGTGGTCATATTTCCTAAGACCAAAATTCAACCCAATACATGTATTCTGAAGTCGTTCAAGTTTATATGACCTAGTTTTATTATAAACAAATACACCGATCTAACTCAGTCAAGAAGCATGAAACCTCAGTTAAAATTATGAACTGCCTGCTAGGAGTAGGCACTTCCAAAAGAAATAAATCAAACATTATTCAAAATTAATACATGAAAATATAAACTGGAAAGTGGTCAACCTTTATGGAATTTCACACTACCTTCGAATCAATGAAATAAAAGATTTTTTTCAGTTAACAATTGCATTTTAATATAAATGTAGTCTAATAAAATTTTCATCATTACCACTGAGTAAAAGCTTTTTAAAAAAGCACTCTCAAAAAATAGAATTTTAATCATACTTTTGAATATCAAATTCTCAGCCAATTTGCATTAATTAATTAATTCATTTATTTATTTATTTACATACATAGGTCTCGACTCCATGGTGTTGAGATTGGACGAGCAATTAAGCTAGGGTTTCCTAGGACAGCGGTGCCCGTGTTTTAACGGCCGTAGTGAACGGTGATGCGGTGGACAGCCGTCGTAGTGGTGACTAGAGAGTGGTTTTATTTTTTAACGGTGTTATCAACACCATTTTTATAGGAAACCACTCTCTAGTCACCGTTACGACGGCTGTCAATCGCATTTATGTTCACTACGGCCGTTAAAATACGGGCACCGCTGTCCTAGGAAACCCGAGCTTTAGTTGACACAGACACAAGAGTATGTCACCACAAATGTTAATGTAAATATATGTATTTAATTCATGAAAAAAAATGTATTTGGTTGTAATATTGTACTTTTATTTGCTGTTAATTTAAATAAAAAAAATTAGGATCAGAAACATATATAATTTTTTTAAATATATAAAAATAAACAGGGTGTTCTTTAAACCCTGTCACTCCGAAACCACGATGATCAGTATGGTAAGAAAACATATAAGAATATTTAAAAAATATGTAGACCGCAGAAATTTTTCAAAAATAAAATATTCTAAAAAACAAATGGTGGCTTACTTCTGCAGAGGAGAAGCGAGGGGGGCGTGCCCATGTGGTTGGCGTTGTATCAGACTCCCTCTTCCCCACTCCTCGCTTCGCCCTCGCAAAAGTAAGCAACCATTAGTTTTTTTAAATTTTATTTTTGTAAATTTTATTCGTTCTAAACATTTATTCTAATGTGCCAATATGCCTTCTTGCCCATACTGATCATCGTGGTTTCGGATGTGACAGGGTTTAAAGAACAGCCTGTGTATGGCACATCAAAATGGTAAACAGTAAACTCAAACATTCGGAAAATCATCAAGGAGTTTTCTACTCAATAATGCCATAAATGGCATTTAATTTTCACAAGAAGAAATCACTAGTAAGTAGATAAAAAAATTATCAAATGATTCCCAACAAAACTAATACATCTCAAATAAATATTATCTACTTTCTGTAATGTGACCTGCTTATAAATATAAAATTTATACCTTCTTAAATGTTACAATACCATCAAGTACTTTAAATTATTTGACTGAAATTTAATATTAATGTTTTCAAATCAATATTCTGTACATTCAAAATGCATTTGTGTAAGTTTTGTGAACGCGCGAGCACTAGATAATTGACTTATACATAAGTCGATTAAATGAAAAAAAATATGTTCCTAAGCCAGTGTTTTTAATCTTTCGCGATACATTGAATTGAACCTATACAATGAGTAAATATTATTATATTTCTTCTGGAATCTCAACCGTTCTTGCGCTCTGTAAATGCAAGACGTGTTCGTTATCAAGATCGTTATCAAGGGATATAATAAAATACAAAAAATACAATTATTATCATTAGTGAAACAGCCACTAAATTTAAACTTAGGAGAATATGTAAAATAAACGACTAAAGCATGTAAAAAATGGTCCAAACCCTATTTTTTCCTATATTCCTGTTCGCGAAGAGAAAACGTAAGAGTAGCAACATTACTAACTATTCCAACTCATTAGCGTCCACGTCACAAACCCTGGGCAATGGGATCACACTCATAACGGTGTGATCACAGCAGATAACGAGAAGATGAAAGGAGAGTTTCTGGCACCTCCAAACCAGAACCAATCAGCTTAAAAAAGGGAACTCCGACAGAAAAATCCTCCAGAGAAGGTATGGGAAACCACTCTGGTCATCTTTTCCCAGGAATCATTATGGCGAGTACATCCAAGTATTGTCCTAGCCCCGGAGTAGCGCAGGACCGAGATGCTTTCGCTGTAGTGATCGCCAACGTCAAGGGAACTTGCTAAGGCACAGTAAAAAAAAAACGAGTAGAGGGAACTCATTCTCGCTGTAAAAATCTTACAAGGTTCTTTAGAAGCGCTGAAGACATCAAAGGGTGGAGGCAAATCTTAACGACGTTACTGTTAACTTACTTACGACTGCTCTGCCAAGAGCCAACGACAAAGAAGAATATAATTAAATTACAAAATTTAGCTGTTAATAATAGGTATCTAGGTAAGCATGGACACAGTCACTCGCATTAACTGCATACGCAGAACTGATTTAACATTATAAGAAGCTATTGAACGCAGCTAGGCTTAAAAAAGCTTTGTGCGTTTGAAATAATTTTTTTTATGTGACTGCACGTTGGTGTTTATGGATTAAGACATTTCCTTTCATCGAAATTTCTTTGTTTGTAGATTGTCTACCATAGTACATTTTATCTGTGGTTCTCCTGTCAAAGTGTCAAACTTAGCTGTGCGCGTCCCCTTAGCTAGTGAATAATAAATACACGAATTTCAATATTATTGGACGAATAAACTTAGTTTTTACTTATAAATCGCCGCAAAAAGTAGGTAAGTAACTATTCCAGTATGTAAATTAGAACAAAATAGATTTTTTTTAGCTAGATATGAATTCTTCTCCTTATCTGAAACAGTCAAGTTATGGAATAATTAGCATAGTGAATTCGCAATTAAAATAACGATTACAAAATAGTAAGAATATTATAATTTGTAAATATCACAAATAACACCGAGGCAAGTCTAAATTACAGGACTCTCGGCGGTATTAAATAAATATCTATATTTTGTACTTGTATTGTTTTATAATAAGGAAAACCAGAAGTATTCAATATTTTCAATCCAGCTTGCCATATTTGACTTAACCCGTCTTGTAGGGTTAAGTCTTGCCTTTGTAGCAATTAGCAATGTTTAGCTGGCACCATAGATCAGGGACAGTTCGATAGTTTTCGCATTTTTGGTTGATTCTTTCTTGTCTTTCGGAATAAATACAGATTCAACCCATTCTATTATCCATTTTTCTGATTTCCAAACTGAGTTACGTCTGTCGAGCTTTATTTTGATTCTGTCGTCAGTCATATTCTAATTGTGATTTGTACATTTTCAATATCCTGCTTGGGTCTTTAATTTGCTGGAGGATTATATCAGATTCTTCTGCGTTTGAATTAATATATTTATTCTTACTGGGCTTGCATACTTTTATCCTTGTATAGATCTGCGCAATAATCTCTCTATCTTCCGATGGCTTTCGATTTCATCTCTTGTGTTTCCTTGTGCGTCATCAATCGTCCATGTTCGAGTGTTAAACATTTTTGAGAGTGTTTTTACTTTTTTGATCACGAGTGTAATTGGGTTAGGGTAGGTATCGCATTCTAAGAATGATTATTTTTCTTTAGCCTAGATATTTTATTTTATTTTATTAACGTAAACGGCAAATCTGCCTTTTACAAAAATTTATAATACTAACATATTTGGCTTAATATGTATATATGTATTTTTTAAACACATAATTTTCTTTATACCCAAGATTTATTTTAAAAAAATTAAACCTAATAATTATACAAGATTTATATTAAAAAAATAACCTTAAAATTATACAGCATATTCAGTTGAAAGTTTAAATAATAAAACATTCTACAGTAATACAACAAGAAATTCATAAGTACTGTTTAATACAGCTGGGCAAAGTGAACAAAAAACTGTATATATTATAAAATGCATGAATAAATAAATATAATTACCATTCACCATCTTTGAAAAAGTTCAAAAGGTTTGTTCTATAGGAACAATACCCTACACTAAATATATCAGATACGTGGGAATAACTATTGCCGAGTTCATGAAATCTATTTAATACGGCATTACAAGTATACACTGTCCGTGAATTGTTGCTATAAAACGGTGGCACCTGTCTAGTCATTCTTCCAGGCGCCCTGAAGTTGATGAGAGATAATAATTCAGGGCAATCCCATATTGAATTTACAATTTTGAATAAATCTAAAATGTCTATAATTTTTCTTCTATCGTATATGTTTCATAATATAAAATAACGGAGAGAGATATAATGATAATACAATATGATCGGTTTTACTGATTGGAAATATTAGTTCTCGAACGAAAAAACATGTTTTTTAAAAATAATTTGTCATGCCGCGTTACTAATTCAAGAAAAAATGAGGCTTCATTTACCATTTATACATATTGACTATATTATATTTAATTAATATTTTATCTGCTGTATACTTTTGACTCGTGGCCTGTTGTGGTACAAAAAAGTAACCTATTATGTCACGATGTATCAAGTAATTTATTGGGTATTTTAAAACATTTAAGAAAAATTAAATCCGTTCTTTTGACATTTAGTAATTTTAATTAATACAATTTTTTCTTTGCATTTTACAATCAGTATACCTAAGTTACAAATACAATAAAAAATTATTGCATTAACACAAAAAATCGCACAAAGGCATGGCCTGTGCGCGTATATACATTTTATTTTTAATTGAAATAAAGGCTACTGGAAGAATACGATAGATATCAACGAGTCATAAAATGAGTGCTGATATTAGAACAGAATTTTTTCGTCACTAAAAAAGAGAAAATTATATTAAAAGTATATTCTGTTCATAAGAAAAAGGAACTACTTAAACCAGTTTTTTTATTCATAATTTCAACACAATTTTATCGAAACATATTCAAATAATTAATCTCTATCATATTGTCATTATGAAATGCATTGAACAGTTTTTAAGCTTTGAAAAATGAGTGTCTTTGCTCAAGTCTAGATTTACAATAAGGGATTTCAAGTAAATTATTCAATATTTGACTAGATTTCTCATAGCTTCAAAAGTTAATATAAATTTAAAACAATAAAGGGCCAAGAACTGTTCCTTGTGGAACTTCGAATTAAATACTTTGTTTCATTTCTAGGATATTTATCTTCAGATAAATCAAATAATTACTTTGATTCCGCTCTCAAAACCAGAGTTATGGAAATCGCATCGATAAATATTAAGGTGGAACCGGGAATTGGCGAGGTAGAAGGAGAAATTCTCCGTACTGGGGAAGGGGCGTCGCCTCCCTACAGAAGCGAGAAGCCAGATGTTGCTACCGTGAAAGCTGAACCGGGGACTGGTGATGTAGATAGAGATATTCCTTCTACTGCGGATTGGGCGTCACATCCATACAAAAGCGAGGAGTCAGATGGTAGTACCGTGAAGACTGAACCTGGAACTGGCGATGTAAAAGTGGAAATTTTTCATGCTGGGAAAAAAGCGGCACTTCCCTATAGAAATGTGGAGCCAGGTGTTCTAACCGTGAAGGCTGAACCGGAGACTGACGATGTGAAATTGGAAATTCCCCATACTGGAGGAGGGGCGTCGCGTCCTTACAGAAGCGAGGAACCAGGTGTAGCTACCGTGAAGGCTGAACCGGGGGCTAGTGTTGAGCAACAGAATACTATAGATAGTGATGTACCGATCTTTACGGATATCGACATTGATTATCCTGATATAAAACAAGAATGTTTAGAATCCTCTCGTTACGATGAAATCCCCTCAAGTAAGTTATATTTTCTCCTTCATTGCAATACATCATCATCGTTTCGTGTCCGCTCTCTAGTTCCTCCAAAGGCAAAGAGCCTCCATGTTACTTTATCGGCTGCCAACTCCTTTGCGTCCTTTCAAGTCATGTTTTCGTCCCGAAGTTCTGACATAAACTGCCGACGAACAGTCAGCAGTGAACGTCCAGGACGTCGAGAACCTGATGCCTTGTAAAATAGGCAACGTGGTTAAGGCTCTCAGGAGGCATCCGCAGTACATGGCCAAGCTAACTGTATCGCCTCAGCTTGATGGCAGTTGTCACCGGAGTTTGCTGTATCCGTTCTCTTATTACTTCACAAAGTCAAACCACCGCACACCCAAGATTCTTAAATCTCAGTATTTTGCTGTTTTGGGCCCTAGTAAGGTGCCTCGATTCGCATCCGTGGAGGAGAATAGGTGTTATGCAATCTGTATATAGGCGGCATTTGGTTTTCACTGAGTAAATATCCGTTCTCCAGACAGCTTTCATGCTGTTGAATGTGCCGCCTGCTACTCCTAACTGCACTCCCAGTTCTTTTTTAAAGCTGGTATTTTCTGTAACATGTACTCCCAGGTATTTAAAACTCTCGACCTTTTCCATGATTTGGTTTGATAGAGTCAGGGGATTTTGAGCATTATTTGTTCTGAGATTATGTCTGTGGACTAAAGATGTTTTGACTGAATATTATGTTACACAATAGGAGGATGATACTTTTTAACTGGTAAAAGATTATCAACCTCGAGACGTACAGTATGTTGGAGCCATGAACTGAAAACCAGATCAAAAGTTTCATTTCTATGGTTCAAAGTGTTGTTTATTTGGCTTAAATCAAGACAAGATAACGATTCAATAATTATCAATGAAAGCGGTAAAAATAAAGTATTCCAATGCATTTTTGGTTTACTTAGGTAAGCCGAAGTCTCTAAATAAGAGAGTGGACGATTTGTTATTTCTAGATGGTTATAATTCTTAAATCGTCTTGCAGTACGATAAGTACACTTCAACTGATCTGGCGGGTGGAAAATAAACTCCAGCAACGAGTAATTAGAAAATTTTGAGTTTGATTTGTACGAATCCATTTTCTACGCAATTACAATTCGCTACCACTTCAATTAGTAAGGTATTCACAGCTATAAGTGTTCCTCCTCCACTCATTCTGTTACTTGTGTGTGAAGGTCGGTCACAACGAAACAATTTATAGTTTGGAAATCGTAATTCTCTGTCATCAATATCCCTCGAAAGTCAGGTTAGTTTCTGTTAAAACTATCATATCGAAATTTGATTGGATACGTGAATGACGAAGAACTGAAAATTTGCTACGAATTTTACGAAATTAAGGTTTAAAATATGCATATTTTGAATTATCCGAATACAAGACGCTTCGCGTCTTGTGGGACAAGCAGCTCGCATGACGTTTCGGCGCTAAACTTTTACGCAACGTTTATAAGAAGCGCAGTCAGCGGTCATAACGCGTGACGTCAAAATGGCGTCATACCAACTGCGAGCCGTTTTGTATATGCTCATTTCTAAACACAAAATTTTAAATAAAACGTGTTTTGAATACATTGCTAGTTATATCACTAGAATCGTAAAAATTAGCTTTTATATATATGTTGTTTTTGACGTTATTCCTGACTCGTAAAAATACCCTACTGTGTGAGCTGGTTTGAGTACAATTCAACGATACGGACTGTTGATTTATACTCTAACAGGCTCCAAACTTATGAAGTATAGGTATTACAACTGTGTTTATGTTTTTTTAATTATTTATTCACACGTAAAATAAAGGCAAACATTTTCAGTGAATCACTTATTGTGAAATCCTTGGTCTGGGTTCTTATATACTCCAGTCGCAAGTGATCACAATTTCGGTCCGATCTATATGTTTCGATAATAATGAAAACTCTGACGTTCTTAATGCGTATAATAATCAGACTCTCAATGCAATAATTATATTACTTTTGAACTTGTGACTAACTAGGAGGGCAAAACTCAAATGAACGCAGATCCCGGCCGCCGCGCTGCTCTCCTCGTACTACTATATTATTATGTTAATGTCTATACACCAACATAATAAAGCATCTACATTATGCTAGCTATGTTTTATGTGACTAATAAATAAACATTATTTATCCAAAAGACTAATTGGACCTTCCCTCTCATTATCTAACATTTTTAACTGTAACTTTTTGGTAGAGCGCCGCTGAAGAATGTTATCTTAATGATGTTACAAAGTCACATAATGATCTACAGTAGCATATAAAGCTTCAAATTCTTAAGCCATCAGCAAACAATTATATATTCAATTCATCAAATACATCCTTTTAATCAATAACAAAGATGATGAACGGTATTGGACCCAAATGAATACACTGCGGAACCCCGCTATTAGCAAAGGAAGAATGGGATAAAATGACACATTTTTTACGTTTGTGATCTATCAGTTAAGTCGCTATAAAACCGTTTTATCATAACCGGTTTAGAAGCCACGTAAGCTTCCTTATTATGGTATAATGTGGTAACTACTAAACAGCTTGCTTAGCTTCGAAACCGGTCAGTAATAAAATATGAAATAAGTCATTAGACAAAAGGTTGTTTTGTTTTAATATATTTTTTGTTAATGGTTATCACAAAGATAGTGCTTCAAATATAAATTTAGTCTAAGAATACTAATTGATTGTCTAAAAAACTTTCATACTCATCTCATTTTTCATTACTTTGTTATCAAATTAACAGCGGTTTAAACTATTAGATTACATTGTTTGTGTTTTCATTTCAGGTTCACAAACAAGTCAGGAATATAACGCCCGTTCAAAGCGTCCATTTGAAGCTTCTCGAAGGATTATTTTGACATCGCACATGTCAAAACAAACTCGCGAGAAACCATTCTCATGCTCAGACTGCCAATTTAAATGTTCTTATAGATCTGTTTTGAAATCGCACACAAAAACGCACACAAAACCATTCTTATGTTCAGAATGCCAAAATAAATTTTCAACCAGCTCTGCTTTGAAATCACACATGTTTACTCACACTGGTGAGAAACCGTTCTCATGCTCAGAGTGCCAATATAAAGGTTCGAACAGCACTGCTTTGAAATCACACATGTTAACTCACAGTGGCAAGAAACCATTCTCATGCCCAGAGTGCCAGTTCAAATGTTCACACAGCTCTAATTTGAAATCACACATGTTAACTCATGCTGGCAAGAAACCATTATCATGCTCAGTGTGCCAATATAGATGTTCAAAGAGCACTACTTTGAAATCACACATGTTAACTCACACTGGCGAGAAACCATTCTCATGCTCAGAGTGCCAATATAAAGGTTCAACCAGCTATGCTCTGAAATCACACACTTTGATTCACACTGGCGAAAAACCGTTCTCATGCCCAGAGTGCCAATATAAGTGTTCAAACAGCTCTGCTTTGAAATCACACATGTTTACTCACAGTGGCAAGAAACCATTATCATGCTCAGAGTGCCATTATAAATGTTCGCACAGCTCTAATTTAAAATCACACATGTTAACTCATACTGGTGAGAAACGATTCTCGTGCTTAGAGTGCCAATATGTTTGTTCAAACAGCTCTGCTTTGAAATCTCACATGTTAATCCACTCTGGCGAGAAACCATTCTCATGCTCAGAGTGCCAATTTAAATGTTCACGAAAAAATAAGTTGAAATTACACATGTTTACTCATACTGGCGAGAAACCATTTTCATGTTCAGAGTGCAATTTTAAATTTTCACGAAAAGACAAATTGATCTTACACATGTTAACTCATACTGGCGAGAAACCATTCTCATGCTCAGAGTGCCAGTTCAAATGTTCACGAAAAGATAAATTGAACTCGCACATGTCTACTCATAGTAGCTAGAAACCATTATCGTGCTTAGAGTTCCAATATAAATGTTCACATTAAAGTTATTTGACTGACTGACTGTAAACCACTATCGTGCTCAAAGTGCCAGTATAAATGTTTACGTAAACGTAATTTAACAAAACTTATGTTGACTAATACTTGCATCAAACCATTCAACTGCTCCGATAATGAATGTACGTTTTCAATAAAGGTTTTTAATAAATCATTCATTAAATCACATTGGTGAGAAATTTCTTACTGGGAAATTACTAAAAATGAACGATAATTAATGACGTGTGGCTCTCACTTGGTACGACGGATAAGAGAAGTTGTTCCTCTCTATAACCATGACAGTTGTGCTTTTATAAATCGATCGTATTTGTGTACTTTCTTGTTATCAAACATCAGGCTTAATTCACTGGGAATTGAAGTGTGATGGTAATCGAGTTGCCGATGGCTTAACTATAATTAATATTTTGTTTGTCTTTCTGGTCACATCTGAAATGGGATGCTTAGTTTTTATGGATAGCTCAGATCATTTGAAATTGACTTGATTGATAATTAATTAATATTATAATGAAAATCAATGCGTATTAAGCTCTCAAGGACAAAAACTGTTTTCAAGAAAGGAGTTAAGGCCTGGATTTTCCTTATTGGGAGGGATTTAAGTAGGAAACTCCTTGATGATTGATGTTTGAGTTTACTGTGTAACATATTAATGTGCCATATATATGTTGTTTTTTTAAATTATATTTTATGTTTCTGATCCTACTCATGTGTCTGTGTCAACTAATTGCTTGTTACAACTCAACACAGGACTTTTAGTCCCATTGAGTTGGGACTTATGTCTCAAATAATGTACAATAAACTTATGTGTGTAAATAAATGAATAAAAAATAAATGCGCTCACAGCTAGCTCTTTACATTTAAAGCATATTTATAACGTCACTTTACTATTAAAATTTAACTGGCGTCGTGATAAAAAATTACGTTACTGGCGTACGAGCCCCGTTGGACCCACTCTTTTAAAAAATATATATTTTTAAAATGTCTTATGTTAGATTTTAATTTATAATTATATGGTTCATATTCTGTTCATTGGTAAATAAAACATATAACAAAAACATACACTTTAATCAGCCTTAAACAACAATATTGTTATATTAAATATTTCTAGTCTACAAAAACGTAGAATTGATTCCATATATATGCTCGGCATACTAAATGGTATAATCGATGTTCCATCATTACTGGGACAAGTAAAATTCAATATTCCGACTCGTAGGTCGAGAAACAATGAAGTACGTACTGTTCATCGATCAGCATAGAACAAACTATGGCCTTAATTATCCAATGACCCGTCTTTGTCGTATTGTTAACTCAAGACAAGATCTGGACTTTTTTGGTTTAAGTTTCCAAGGATTTAAACGAGCACTAAATAAATTGTCCAGATCTTGTCTCGGTGTTACTTATGTTTGCAATGCTTCTTTTCATTATTTTTTTATGTTTTAAACAATTATTTTATTGTTATATTTAAACCCTTTAAATTGTATACATGGACCATGTAAGTTAATAAATAAATGAATTAATAATATTGACAAAATGAAAAAATGTAAAAACAGTGTTTAGTAATTTGACCAATGAACCTTACTACAATTTACGGATGAGGCCAAATCCTGACGACGCACATAGGGTATTTCTGCTAATTAGGCGGCTAAAATACATAAAAAACATAGAAAGGATTCAAAATATTCAAAAAAAATAATTTTAAATACCTAGATTATAAAAACAATACAACGCTTTGCACTTACAGCCAATCTGTCAAACAAAATGGATTTTTTACTCTTCAAAATAGACACCACTGTATTTGAATTATGAGTTTTACATTAATAATTAAATAATAAAGAAGACTCTTTTAACCTACTCTCCAAAATTAATCTAAATGTCCCCTTTAGCGTGACAAGAAATAAGTATTTATTCCATCTGCCAGTCTGTAGCATTAACTATGCACAACACTCTATCGTTCTTGCTCTAACTATAATGCTTTTTTTTCTTCTATTGATATATTTTACATTCTATTTATTTTAACATAAATTACGAATTTTTATTTCTGGCTGCGATACGATCCCACTTACTATTTAATGATGCTCAAACTTACACACACCTGAGCACTTACTCCTGCACTAATACACATAAACACACATCTACACTTACTCTCATACAAATACACATAAACATATCCTTTTGTTGTAACACAATTTAATAATATGTATGATTCTTATTCAGAAACTTTGCTGGTCTGTCTTTAAACTGTATTTTTTTTATGTTACCATATCATTGTCGACTGTTTGTTTCTTTAAAATAAAAAAATAAAATATAAAAATATAAATAAATTTCATTCTTCCGAAGAAAATTTTGTAGGTACTTTTTTATACACTTAAATCCACCTTTTTTCAAATTGTGACTTCAAATAGGTAAAATTATGATTCACTTCTTTCTTTTGCTCGTCAGAAACTTCATCTCGAGATAAAATATATCAACTTTTCGTCAAAACTTGGAAAGCCTTGTTGCTGCTTTTTGTCAAAAAAGAGTCTACGCATTATTCTTCGGGTCCCCGAGGTGCCTTCAAATTCTAAAAAATAATATGAACTCATTTACAAGAAAAATAATTTATGTTGAAATAAGGCGGTTTTGCATAAAAGTGATTCATTGACCCTAAATACATTGATTTCACGGAAAACCACGGCTAAATTTGATGCATTCAATGAGTGCAAACGTTTTATTTTCAATAGCAACCGATAAAACCACGGGGACACACCCTGAGGTACAACAAAAACCATTTTGAATACAAAAAACAAAGAATTATCCGAAAAAGACTTTCAACCTACTAATACCTATATATTTAATTATCATTATGTTTTAATAAAACTTACGTACTTGACGTGCTCCCTTCTTGCCAACATAATCACGACTGCTCTGCCAAGAGCAAACGACCAAGAAGAATATAATAAAAAAAATTAAAAATAGCTGTTAGGCATGGACACAAACACTCGCAGTAAATGAATTTAAAAATTAAGCTTTTGGGCATGGGCACAATCATTCGTAGTAACTGCATACGCAGAACTGATTTGACATCATTTTTGTTTATTTTTTTTTATTTTAATATTTCATTAATAAACCATAACGGGTTACATACATTTAACAAAATAGTTTTACTTTTAAAATTCACATTCTAATGTTAGTAATAATAGTTTTTACATCTTTTGTAAAGGTTGTCTGAGTCTTTTGTTTAGTTTTGTCTGGTAGTTTATTGTATAATTTCAGTCCATGGTTTATTAGTATCGATTGTCTTTTTCTTGTTTTAGAAGGTTGTATCTTCTTCTTGTTTTGAAGGCGGCCTCCGTGGTGTAGTGGTCAAGACGCTTGACTCACGCACGGAAGGTTCCGGGTTCGATTCCCGGTGAGAACACAAAAATTAAAAATATGATTTTGCTCAAGCCTGGTTGTTCTGTAATGTAATTCACCACTGTAATTGGGCCTCCTGGCCTGTTGTGGCGCAAAAAAATGAAATGAAAAGTATATGATATTTTTCTGATATTCTCGTATTGTGTTCATGTTTGCTACAGTTTTTTTCCAGTTTTAATTATTCGTCTACAATTGCATCAGTGGCTAATTTATGAATAAATTTTAAGGGTTCTACTTTAAAGAGTTCAGTTACATTTAATTGTTTGGATTGTTTAAAAAGTTCTTTAGTTGCTGTTAGATAGGATAGGTCATTTACTAACTTTAATATTTTATTTGGCTGCCTTTATATTTTATAAGAAGCTACTGGACGCGGCTAAGCGAAAGCTTTGGGCGTTTCCAAGGAATTTGTTTTTTTGTTTGATTGGGTCACTATGACCGCACGTTGGTGTTTATGGATTAAGAAATTACCTTTCTTCGCTTTTTTGTAGATTGTCTACCATAGTACATTTTATCTGTGGTTCTCCTGTCAAACTCTGAACCGAGCGCTTTTCTATTAGCTCGTAAATAATAAATACGTTAATTACAATATTATTGGACGGATACACTAAGTTTTTACTTACAAATCACCGCTAAAAGTAAGTAACTATTCCAGTACGTAAAGCAGAACAACATATTTTTTATTTGTAGCACCGCAACAGAATCGAATACGGAACTCCCGTGCGTGAGGCTATCGTTTTAGATAGATGTGAATTCTCCTGATAGTCTAGTTATGGAATAATTAGCATAGTGAATTCGCAATTGACACAATAAGCATTAACTAATGCTAGTTAAAGCTGCTTATGAAATACCTATAACAAAATAGTAAGAATGTTATAATTTGTTAATATTACATATAACACCGAGGCAAGCCTAAATTATTGAAGGACTCTTGGCGGTATTAAAAAAATATATCTGTAATTTGTATATTGTTTTATAAAAAGGAAAACCTTAAATATTTAATATTTTCATGACTGAGTCTCATGCGCCTTTAACGAATCCGGCTTGCTCTATTGTAATTAACCAGTCT
Organism: Micrasema longulum; assembly: GCF_059751315.1. Taxonomy (NCBI): domain Eukaryota; kingdom Metazoa; phylum Arthropoda; class Insecta; order Trichoptera; family Brachycentridae; genus Micrasema; species Micrasema longulum. The sequence continues at coordinate 109,095 of NW_028277993.1, forward strand.
TGCAAGGTTGTGTCTCGCCTTTGTAGCAATGTTTAGTTTGCACGAGATATAACGGACAGTTCGACAACTTTTGCACTTTTCGGTTGATCCTTTTTTGTGTATTGAACGAAATACAGATACAACCCTTTAATCTCCAGAACTGTCCCGGGATTAAAATAGGATTTCTTAAAGCTAGAAATGGCTGCAAGTGACATGGGTCTTAAAATAATTACATCTTAGACTAAATATATGTTAGCAAGAAAGTCGCAAATAAACTATGTACAGCAGGCAATTGACGTTGGGTCACACCACATAGACACTGTCAACTCCTTTGAATATTTAGGTATTGAAATGACTAATGATAACAATTATATTACCGAGATTAGGGCACGGCTATCGGTGGCAAACAGATGTTATTATGGCTTGTTTAAACATCTGGGATCCAAATTGCTTACTGGAAAAACTAAGACCATTATTTAAAAAACTCTCCTCAGACCGGTCATTTCATATGGTGCGGAACGCTGGGTTATGACCGAAAGATATGAAATATGGTATTGGTATTCAAAAGAAAAATATTAAGGAAGATATTTGGTGCTGTCAACCAAAACGGAATGTGGAGGAGACGGTTTAATCACGAATTAGAGGCACTGTATGGTGAACCCAACATCGCACAATTCATCTAATTAAGAAGATTACAATGGTCGGGTCATGTGCACATAATAAATGATAACCGTACCCCAAAAAATATTATTTATACCACTCCTGAAGGCAGACGAAGCAGAGGCAGAGCAAAATTAAGACGGCTGGATAATGTGTAAAGTGACATTAGAGCCCGACAAACTGGAAAAGAGCCGCAGGGTGCAGGAACGAATGGAGATAACTTCTGGAGGAGGCCAGGGCCCACAACGAGCTACAGCGCCACTGATGATGATGACAGATTCAACCCAATCAATTAGTCTTTTTTCTGATTTCCAAACTGAGTTCCATCTGTCGTGCATTATTTTGATACCGACGTCAGTCATATTCTTATTGTGATTTGTATTTTTCAGTTTCATTTATCCTTTTTGGACTTGCATACTTTTATACTTGTATATATCTGCGCAATAATCTCTAAACATTTTTGTGTGTTTTTACTTTTTCTTTCACGAGTGTGATTGAGTAGGTATCGCGACTTCCGAGAATGATTATATTTCTCTAGCCTAAATGTCTATGTAAGGATAAAATAACGGAGAGCGATTAACTGATAATATTATAATGTAATTGGTTTTGATGATTATAAATATTTGTTCTCATACAAAAAACATATTCTTTTTCAATTTTTTATGCAGTGTTACTAATCAAACAACAAAAAAGGCATCATTTACAATTTAAACATATTGGCTATAAAATATTTCATTTATGTTTTATCTGCATTATACTTTTGACTCGTGGCATGTTGTGGTACAAAAAATTTACCTTGCGTTTCAGTGTATTAAGTAATTTATTGGGTAATTGAAAACATTTTTAAAAAATCCTTCCGACATAAATTATTTTATTTTCGAATTAAATATTTTGTTCTATTTCTAGGAATTACTTTGAATCCGCTCTCAAAACCAGAGCTATGGAAATATCTACAATGAATATTAAGGTGGAACCGGGAATTGGCGACGTAGAAGGAGAAATTCTCCATACTGAGGAAGAGGGGTCGCATCCCTACAGAAACGAGGAGCCAGGTGTTGCTACTGTGAAGGCTGAACCCGGGACTGGCGATATAGATGGAGATATTATCTTTACTGCGCCTCTTCAGACGTCACGTGTCTACAAGAGCGAAGAGTCAGATAGTAGTACCGTGAAGACTGAACCGGGGTCTAGCGATGTAGACGGATATATTCTCTACAAAGGGGAAGAGCCATCACATCCCTACAAAGGCGACGAGCCAGGTGTTGCTACTGTGAAGGCTGAACCGGGGACTAGCGATGTAGATGGAGATGTTATCTATACTGCGGAAGAGGCGTCACGTTTCTACAAAAGCGAGGAGTCAGATGGTAGTACCGTGAAGGCTGAACCGGGGCTTAGCGATGTAGATGGATATATTCTCTATACTGGTGAAAAGCCATCACATCCCTGGAGAAGCGATGAGCCAGGTGTTGCTACTGTTAAGACTGAACCGGGGACTAGCGATGTAGATGGAGATGTAATCTATACTGCGGAAGAGGCGTCACGTTCCTACAAAAGCGAGGAGTCAGATGGTAGTACCGTGAAGACTGAACCGGGAACTGACGATGTAAAAGTAGAATTTCTCCATGCTGGGGAAGGAGCGTCACGTCCTTATAGAAACGAGAAGCCAGGCGTTGCTACAGCGAAGACTGAACCGGGAGGCAGTACTTACCAGCCTAGCTTAACCAGCGGTCATATTATCTGCACAAATACGGATATAAGAAATCCTGAAATTAAACAAAATTGCTTGGATTCCTCCTCTCGTAACGGTGAAATTTCCTCAAGTAAGTGATACTTCCATCCTCATTATTTGTTCTGAGATTACGTCTATGGACTATATATGATAGTACGCAGAGGAACTAAACTAAATAAGCTAGATATGTGATACAGTATTATATCAAAAATATTTTTAAAAAATAATTAGTTATGTAATAATAATAAAAAAGGTTAAATAATAAGTTGGACAATATAATAAAAAATTGTGTATGTATAAATTTAATGATTCAACAAACAAAATCGAATCATTGAATTTTAAGATGAACAGTTTTTTATTATCAATAAAATTTGCTGAATTTGCAATTTATTCATAAAACATTTGAAAGAATCGTCAACATTTCAATTGTGAAAGTTCAGTCCAGTATTTTTGAGAAATACTGTTATAGCGATTAATAAAATCTCATTTTTTTAAATCCTGAATAATTGATAAAATTTATTGTACCAGAAACTTTCCCACTTATCTTATTTTCCATTAGCTTGTTATAAAATAAACAGCAGCTGAAATGATTACATTGTGTGTGTTTTTATTTCAGGTTCGCAAGCAAGTCAGAAATACGACACCTGTCCAAAGTGTCCATTTAAATCTTACCGAAGGATTATTTTGAAATCGCACATGTTAACTCATACTAGCAAGAAATTATTCTCATGCTCAGAATGCCAATATAAATCTTTACGAAAAAGTCATTTGCAATCCCATATGTTAACTCATTCAACCGAGAAACCATTCTCATGCTCAGACTGCCAATTTAAATGTTCTCGTAGCTCTACTCTGAAATCGCACATGTTAACTCATGCTGCTAACAAACCATTCTCATGCTTAGAATGCCAATATAAATTTTCAACCAGCTCTGCTTTAAAATCACACATGTCAACTCACACTGGCGAGAAACCATTCTCATGCTCAGAGTGCCAATTTAAATGTTCAAAGAGCTCTGCTTTGAATTCGCACTTTTTAACTCATACTGGTGAAAAACCATTCTCGTGCACAGAGTGCCAATATAAATGTTCAAAGAGCTTTACTTTGAAAACACATATGTCAACCCACACTGGCGAGAAACCATTCTTATGCTCAGAGTGCCAATATAAATCTGCAACCAGCCATGGTTTGAAAGCACACATGTCAACTCATACTGGCGAGAAACCATTCTTATGCTCAGAGTGCCAATATAAATCTTCAACCAACCATGGTTTGAAAGCGCATATGTTAACTCATACCGGTGAGAAACCATTTGCTTGCTCAGAGTGCCATTTTAAATATTCACGAAAAAATAAGTTGAAAGCACACATGTTAACTCATACTGGTGAGAAACCATTTTCATGCTCAGAGTGCCAGTTCAAATGTTCACGAAGAGATAAGTTGAATTTGCACATGTTGACTCATAGTGACGAGAAACCATTCTCGTGCTTAGAGTGTCAATATAAATGTTCACGTAAAAGTTATTTAACAAGGCATATGTTGACCCATACCTAAGGCGGCCAACTTTGTGAAACGTCAATGCGGGACATTTTCGCGAAAAGAGAAAAATATTTTTATGAAGAACTGAGGGTGGGTGTGTCAGTACGCTTAATCAAGAAACAATCAAACAAATCTTAAAGAAAGCGATCTTGTATTCTTAAAATCGTATTTTTCACAAGAACGCCTTTTTTTTACTAACTCAGGGTTGTGATTTAAAACATCATAAATGTTTTCGCAACTGCCCATATAAAATCTTATAATTAGCACAGCGCGCAACGTTTCTTTTGAAAGTGAGGATTTTTCTGATGTCCACATGGCATTCATCAATGAAAATACTTAAAAAGTATTGGACGACGGCCAGTCAATTTTTAAAGGTCATTTGCTTTTTTTTTTAAATCCCAGAATACATCCATCCATCATTGTTCTGTGTTATACTTCATATCCTCCCATATCTTTAGAGCATCGTGGATGGTTCACATAATTTGAGACGTAGTTTATTTTGTCAAATAAGCTTTCTTCATTTATTGTCATAGCCGCCGTCGTAGGCATTTGTACTGATAATTGTTGGTATTTGTTATATTAATAATTGCTGTACATCGGTCCATTTCAGACATTTTTATAAATTGAATCCAAGTGTATGTTTGGCGTTCATTATATTGATGCATGTGCTTCTCCAGATACTGGGTGCAATTTTGGTAAAAGTTACGAATGTGCCTCATATTATCATTCCTCTCAATTTGACCACTCTCTACAAGTTAAGTCAACTCAGTCCTTATAGTCAGAGGAGTGTAATCGTTTTCCAATCGGTTTGTGTACTTATTTTTTAAATCCACAAACGTGTAGGAAACTTCTGTGAAGCTGATTTTGTCGCCTTCCATAATTTTTACCGTGTCATTAAATATTGATGCTCGCACATGGGTGAATTTTAACCAAAGCTCTGAGCATTCGTGAGAGGAAAATGCGTTTAGTACAGCGGGGCATTATTCTTGCGATAAAAAATATGATTTCAATGGCAAATACGATTGTAAGATTCTCTCAACTGCAGGCAAAACTGCGAATCATCTGGTTTTGCTGTACCCCAGCATTCTTTTATATTGTATCGCTGCTTGAGTTGAGTTAACAGTTTTATAATGTAAACCTTACGTTTTTGGCGGAATTTATAATAAACAGTTTAATAAAAACAAAACGTTTATCTATTATTAATTACAACATATTGAAATTTCAATCATTTAAATGGTTTCATAATTAAAATTAGACATTTTTATTTACCCATGTAAAAAAACAATATTCATTTAATTTGAATTTATAAATAAAACAATGAATACAGGGTCGTTCAATTTATTCAACACATAATGAAGTAATAAACTAATGGCCAGTATCTACAATTACATGAAATATATCCCACCTATAATATAATAGAAAAAAAGTTTAAGCTGCTTTATTTCATTTATTTTTTATTAACATAAACGGCAAATCTGCCTTTTACAAACATTTATAATACTAACATATTTGGCTTAAAATATTTTTTTTAAACATAAATTTCCTTATACCCAAGATTTATAAAAAAAAAATAAACCTAAAAATTATACACGATTTATATTTAAAAAAATATACAGCATATTCAGTAGAAAGTTTAAATAATAAAACATTCTACAGTAATACAACAAGAAAATCATAAGTACTGTTTCATACAGCTAGACAAAGTGAACTGTATATATTATTTATTTTATTTTATTTTATTTGGGAAATCAACAGTTCTACATACATATTTTTAGTAAACCGATATAGTGTATAAACTCAGAACTAATAACAGATTTCCACATAGTATACAAAGTTACTAAAGAAAATATATTACATATCAAATGAATACATACAATTTATACATATAAAAATGTTATTTTCATGTACTCAATAAACAAGGATTTTTTAAATATTTATTTTAAGAACATTAAGTTACTGTAAATTGGGCGGGATAAGGAAAAGAATGCTTGAAGAGAGGATAAGGAGGGAGGGGAGATGTACATATTCATTATTATAATGTCTACTAAGTTACATAATACATTTTTAGTTTAAATTTTAAATCTGACAGAGTGATGTTTGTGTAATCTTTATTTTTAAATTTTGTATTGTACATTGAAAAAGTCCTACGAAAAAAAGCATTTTTTACATACGATGTTTTACTTATTGGTACATGAAAAAGGTGGTACCGTCTAAAAATCCTGGCTGGCACATGTATTGTTATTAAACCAAGCAGCTCTGTACAGTCAACCATTCCTGTCATAATTTTGTAAAGCAGTAGTTGGTCCGCACACACTCTGCGGTATTGTAGAGAAATGATTGAAATGGAAGGTGGAGGCAGTGAGAGTTGACACATAAGAAATACCGGTTTTGTATTTAAGGTACTTTATAAATTTGTTTTGAATATTTTCTATTCTACTTATATATATGGCATACTAAGGATTCCATATCATATAATGATTCCATATTATGAAATGCATGAATAAATAAATAAAATTACCATTCATAATCTTTGAAAAAGTTCAAAAGGTTTGTTCTATGGGAACACTAAATATATCAGATACGTGGGAATATTAATTTATTTTTATTTATTTAACTTTTTGTACATTATGTTATTTGTACATTGGCGGGCTTATTGCCAAATGGCAATTTCTTCCAATCAACCGATAAAATAAAAGTTTTATTTTTATAATTCAAGTTACAGAACATATTCAATGGAAAAAAGGATTAAAAAGCTAAAGATATATAAAAATAGAAATAAAAGTATTTGTTTATAAATTACCTTAAATCAAAACTATTACTCAATGGGAAAAGGAAAAAAGGGGAAAGAGAAAAGGAGGAGAGATTAAGAAAGAGAAAGATATGTTTCTTCAGACGTGATTTAAACAGAGATAATGTAGTAACGTTATTGCAGACTGGCTGGATTTTCTTCCAAAAGAGTTATTTTGTTTTCAATTTGTTGCAACAGAGAGAGAAAACATTATTGAGAAGGGAATATTGAAGTCTAGACATTTACAGGGCA